>NW_010114569.1:0-1241 GCF_000699245.1 Pterocles gutturalis | reverse complement strand
ATTCCTGCTCCCTCTGAACCCACCTGCCTTAGCAAGTGCCAGGGAAAAGAGGAAACAACTGTAGAGTGCTGCAGAGAAAGGGCCATCCCAGCAGAAGGGATAAAAATGGGGAAATCCCAGTGCTCGGAGCTGGGGAATAAGATGGATAAGGGGTATTAAGCAAGAGAAATAGGCTCAGATGGAGGAAAAGGGCATCAGGGAATGAGCAAGAAGAAAACACAGAGAGCAGGACAGGTCTGAATAGGAGGGAGAGAGGAAACATGCTGCTGTGGGAAAGGGAATTACTGTTTCCCAAAGACACCCCTAACACAGCACTCAGGTCTCTGGGCAAGACAGAGTCACCTCAGAGAGCAACCCCATGGCAAAGCCAGAGGGTGACAACCCTCGCCTTAGTGCCAAGGGCTGGGAGGCCCACTAGCCTTACCTTGCGCACAAGCCTCAAGGAAGAGGGAGCCAGCTTATCGCCCAACAGTGGTGCCGAGACACACAGCTTCATAGTGCCTGGCAGGAGCCTTGGTGGGTCCCAGCTCAGACCTGCTCCCTCCTGGGACTCCAGCCAGATCTTCAGCCTCTAACACCAGTACAGCATGGGCCAGGCTGTTCCCTACCTACCTCCCTGCAACCTCCCACCCCCCACCTTCTTTTCCCATATCCCAATCTCCCCACCCACCCATCCCAAACCCCATGTGGCGCCCAGGCATTTGCTACCAGCACGCTACACCAGTATGCTGAATGCTTGATGCCATCCCACCCTGTGGCCTGGGTTACTTCATCTCTGTGTTAAGGACCACCTGTATCCCCTTCTCTGTCTAGTGCTCAGCCCAGCAAAAGCAGCTCTGGTAAGAAATGTGATTCATTGCAAGAACAAAAGCAGATCCTGGCACCAAACAATTGCTGGTCCATACCACAGGGCAGCTTTCCTGGCACAGGTCAGGACAACTCCTTACCAGAGGCAAAACCAAGGACAAGCTATAAGGCTGAGCCTATGAAACAAACCCGTGGTTTTTTTTGGAGTGTAGCCAGGGACGGGAGTGTCCCAGTGCAGCGCTTGGCCCTGCCAGAGCAAATGCATGGCACTGTCCCAGAATCCCTGCTGGGCACTGAAGGTGGCACAGTCCCCAATCAGAAAAGTGACCAAGACCAAAGACCCAGGACTTCTCCCCCAAAACATTGACCCTGAAACCTAAAAGCCCCCATGCCACCAGCATATGGCTCTGGGGAAGGAGAAGGCGGGGGGGGGG
>NW_010114568.1:0-8797 GCF_000699245.1 Pterocles gutturalis | reverse complement strand
ATTCTCTCCCCCATCCCTGGGAGGGTGGGTGGGGGGAAGGGTGAGCAAGCAGCTGTGTGGTGTTTGGCCACCAGCCAGGTCAAGCCACTACAGACGTTCATGCCCGGCATAAGGAAAAGGAAGAACCTAGGCATTTGTAACATGGACACTTGCCGCTGCACTGTATCATACTGCTCCTACCCCTTGAACATACATTAATATAAACCTAAGCCCAGTAGGGAGGCCAAGTGATCAAAGAAGAAAAGGCAAGAGCGACAGTGTATCCCTGAACATTAATTAGGAACCACTTGGTCAGTGGCTAATAAAGGAAGGCTGTCAGGACATTCAAAACTACCCCTGGGTATTGCTTCAGCCTCCAAAGAAATCCCTTGTCAAAACAGTTTCAAGAACACTGCCATCTAATCCCCTTCCTTATCTGAGACTAAAGTCTACTCTGCACATCCTAGCAAAGCTACAAGAGAATCACTTCTGCTGAGCAGGCACATCCAGGTTGGTAACTTCATCTCAAAGTATGACGCCTGCATTTACAGGCCATGCTAGAAATACGGATTTCATTTTCACACTATTTCTATGTTTTCAAATTATACTTTATTGACTGTAATAAACACTTCAAGCTACACGAATTCTTAGAGTGGAGCAATTTTTTTTCAAAGCAAGTTTAAATTATACCTGGTTGAAACAGTCATCATGATTGCCGTTTCATCTAGTATAGCTTTTTAGGATATGTTGACTACAAGTTCAGATTTATCCATTACCAACACCTACAATCACTAACTATAAATTTTTCTATCACAGATAGTTTAGCTACCTTTTGAAAATCACTCAGCAACCCACATACCAAGTTGCTTTCCAGCAAACAAAACATACACAGCTATAAGAGTGTCAAAAGGAAATTTGGAACATGAAAGACACTTACTTTCTCCTCCATCTTCTTTTTCTCCTCACTAGATTTGTTTGAAATTTGTTTCACAAGTTCACTGAGTTGTAATTCCTTATTCTCAGCTGCTGCAATCTTTCGCTCAAGCTCCTCAAGGTGGGATGTTGATCTTTCTGACATGTGAGGTTGCAGTGATGTGCTCTCATACTGTGGTTGCTTACAAAAAGAGAAAAAATAATCACACAAATGAACACACACATACCACCGTGTACTTCAGCAGCACGGCAGAAAACAGTCCTGCATTTTTTTTCCACTGTCAGGAAGGGTGGGGTTTGACTTGTCAAACATTAAAATACATGGTAACAGCACGTATTTCAGGAATCTGGAGCAAAAAAATAAAGAAGCTGGACACCATTACATTCACAACACATGCAAATGAACATTGCAGGGCCACTTTTGCCACAGATTCATGGAAGAGGTGTGACTTTTCTGACAAAAGAAACTCCTGTAAACCCAAACAAAAAGTGTTTTCAAAATAAATCACTGTCACTGCATTATCATACAAACCCCTAAGAAGAAAAATGCTATAAAATGGCTATGAATATATAAAGTATGAGATGCTCCAATCTCAAGATCCTTCTAAAGCAGAACATTAGTACTAACCAAACACACCTGAGCTATCACACCTGAGGTGCAGAAGAGTACATGGACAAGCCTGAGACTACAGCTACAATTAGAAGGCACACCTCCTACCTTCAGGCCTGTATACCAAAACCCTCCTCCCTTTCCATTTCATGCAGTTCTGTATTACTCTTCTACCTCCACTGCCCACAGACAGACAAGCACAAAATGGAAATCAGCTTCATGCAGGATGAAAAAGGAGATGCATCCCATTAGGCTTTCAGTTTCAATATTGTTTATTGTTTTAATAACATAAATCGGTATATTTAAATAAATTACACAGACAGTATTTTTAAGTAGTAACATTCCTTCAGCAAAGCATTAAAAGAGATTAAAGCCTCCACTAAAGGAGATTTGCATTTGTAAGTTAATCTTACGGAAAGCAAGCAAATCAAGGAGAAATCCTAATACATTATAAACTTTTGTAACTCTAAATTATGAAAGAGGAATGCATCTGCTGCTTTATTTGAAGTGTGTTATGGTATACTAAAACATGTACACTAAAATTTCAGTTTCTGCCATATTTTTTTTTAAAATCTTAATCTAGACATCATTTTAAAATATCTTATGAAAGAACTTCTAGAAGCACCAAAAGCCACATTCACAGATGACTGAAAAAATTTCTGAATACATAACTTCACACTTAGGCTCCACTTGAATTTCTCTCCTGTCTCACAGAAACCAGATTCTCACCTGATGCACAGCTGTGTTATTCCAAAGCGTAATTAATGTCATGCTGAAGTACGCTAGCTGAGATCCTGGTGTAGTGTTTGTGACAGAAAAAGACAAGGTAATAAAAGGGGGACAGAAAAGCTATTTCTCTGCATATCTGCCTTTAACATTCTCTTTCTGTATTTCCTTTCAGATATGCTGAGGTCTGGAGATGGAACTCGTGTACTACAACAGGGTAGCAGCCACAGTCCTCAAACTGATTTGCATTTCACGGTTAGCCCATACCACCTCATCCTTACACATTCTGATATTTGTGCTAGTTGGAGACAAATTAGGACAGGTATGCCCAAACTACTACTACCACACATTTCCTTTCAGACTAAGCGTTGTCTAGGAGTACTAATCCATATCCTTTTCAGGTGCAAAGGTATTCCACCAGTCAGTTTGCCCTCTCACATCTCTTCCATCTATTCCAGGAATACAATCTAACCACTCCTTTGGGCAGTGCCTCCTTCTCCTCTTCAGAAAACGTTTCATCAGTTGCTTTCAGGTACTCTCTTATCTAACTACTTTATCTCCCAGTTATCTCCCTGTATAACTGCACTACATGCATGCTGTTAAACCCTTGTTCTTACAGTGTCACAATCCCTCATTCTTACCCCATTTTTATCAGATTTCAAAACAAGTATGTAAAAGAGGTTAACATGACTTAGATTTCTGCAAATGTAAGGTGAACTACAACATTTACAGGGTATTCTCCTCTATGCAACTTACTGCTATACAACTACACAACCATCAATAATCACAAAAGCTCTACATTTTGGCCTGCAGTAAATTGTGAACATGCTTTCAGGTGTCAGTTACCGGGCAATGGAAAGCTTTGCTGAAAGAAAAGTATCCATCCTACCTGCAAATTAGTCGTGTAAGGTTCTTCACAGTTCACAAGATGGCTCAGTCTTGCGTGCTGAGCTCGTAATTCATTCTCCCTTATCTTCTGATGTAAATTGTTAATTTGCTGCTTTTGCCTGTAATACACAGATTTCGTTTGAAAAGACTGGGAATGGAACAGAGATTAAAAATAAAACCATAGATCTTCAGACTTACAATGAAGAATACTGTAACAATGCTATTCAACTATCCTGGATCTACAGTAGCTGTGGGCTTTTTCCGACCACAGCCAGTCTGCAACTAGTCTAGTTTACCACTACAACTGTTATCTGATCAGGATATGAGCTACTAAAATACAGCTGCCATGTAACTTTCACTTAAGCATACCCCAAAGGGTCTGTGCTTAATTTGCAATAATAAGCAGATCTTGTAGAAATGCAATTTGAAAACAACATCAATTTTGTGGGAGTTGAGGGAGGCTTCTGTTGTCATTTGCTCCTAGAACCAGAAGCATAAGCAGGAAAAAGTATACAGAAAACAGAACAAAACTAAACAAAACCTGCTTCTTCATTTTACTTGGACTTCTCTTGCTTGGCACCTCTCTCTCTGACAGAGCTGACTTTTGACACAGGTTAAAGAGATTTACAAGTCAAGGGGAGCAGAAAGAACTTAAGAAGAAAAAGTCATTATATAAGATAGTCAGCATGGCTTTCCTGCAAAGTCTTTCTCTTTGTTTTGCTTAAGACCTTCTCAGTCAACTGTTTTACATAACATGTACCCCTCAGGTAAAATTCTGCACTACATACTAAACCAGAATTAACCTCCTGCAGCAATTGCTTGGACAGCAGACAGCAGAAACAGTATCACTATTATATCACTATTTAATTATATCACAAATGATGTAGCTGTTTAAATCATGACTGCATTTGAACTAGCATGACTGCACAGCAAATACAGCCCAGTCTCAGCCCCAGCCCACACTACAGCCCTGTGAAGTGGGCTGTACTCCCTATGGAGCGATGGGCACCTCAACTGACTCCAGAGCAGAGTTACCAGCACCCATCAAAAAACACACATAGCAACCTTCTCCATAAACTCAAAACCAATTTTGAACACTCTTTTAATTTCCCTTTTTCCTTTGTTTTATACTTGCATGCAAGCATGAAATTGTTTCTCAAAGCTTCACCTCTAAGCATGCATTATGACTGGCTTTTCTGGAAACAATGATGCTGAACCAAGATGACTAAACCAAATTTTAAGAGAAGATAAATGGCAAATACAGGTTAACTGCAAGGGAGAAAACCTGCCTGTGCACACACTGGAAAAGCAAATCCTCTAAAAGTAGAGAAAAAGATGAAAGCTGGTTTGCTTTTCTTAAATTTGGAGAAGGTTGTGTTTAAGAAGAGCATTTCAAAAATGTTATATCATGAGTATACAAAATATGTATTATACAATCTACAAACTAATACAAAAGATATATTAGTTGAAAATATGCCAACTGCAAATTTTAAGAGGAAAAATAAGACCTGAAAACCCAATTAAAGGGAATATTTTAGCCATGTACATTCTCCTAGCTCATTATCAGCCAACTGGATCCCAATTATTTGGTTTACAAGAGGAATTTAATATTTAAAAAATAGTGAATATATTAGAAGCTAAACTTTTAAGCTATGCATGTTGCAGAAGGCATGATGCATACCTACAGAACATCTTTTTATGTTTCCCTATTTTTATATCTATAAAGAATAGCAACAAATGGAAAAACAGTGTAAACAAGTTGCAATTTGGTTGCAAAGTTCTAAGTTGCAACCTTAGAACAATTCATTCAATGTAATTCATAAAAACAGAGCACCTGAATCTATTTACATGACTCCATAGCAACTCTTAAAACACTCTGTATCACCACAGATTTTGAGGCTTCCCTCATTCCATCTAGATGGTAGAATGGAAAAGCTTGTACAAATATAAAAGGAGTATGTAACACCGGAAGAAGTTCTGGTTGGCGTCTGTATGATGGCACTACAAACAAAAAGCTTCCAATTTATTTTTGAAAGATGCAAACTTGAAGATTAGGAAAAAGAATATGCTCTTAACTTGTAACAGACCTACGTGAGCCCAAGAGCTTGTATAATCATATGACAAAATACAAAGCCTTGATGATTTCTGTGCATGCTTGGTCAGAGATACCATAATTATTTAGTATGAGTTGTCTTAACCTATGAACAGAAGTAATTTTTCATTTTTTATCACCTTATTATTTACTAGACAGATCCATTAAAATATCTTTGCCCCATGTGATCTAAAATTATTTACCCATTTGTCACTTATCCCTTGAAGGCACTACATGATTTTCTGTTTGTCACGGATTGTATCTTCACAGTACCTTCCTTCACAGGAAGGATTTCAATAGCCTGAACTAAACACTACAGCCTGGACTAAATGTTTTTAAATATTTTTGAACTTCCAATGTAGTTGGAACTACATTGCCATATTTCCTTCCCTACCCTACCAAATCCCTGCAGGAAAAAAGGTGAGACAAATTAATCCATGATGAAACAGAGCTGCGCTAGCACAGAGTGTAACTAGCTTGCTTCTTTTCACTCTGCAAAGCATGAAACTCTCCACCGTTATAAAACCTTGCCAACACAACACACCACAGAAGTGTTTTAAGGCTGTGTAGATCCCACACAACTTCTTCGCATAACCAGCTCTCTGAAAATATCATTAACCTCATGGCACCCAGAAACAAAAATTCTGAAAACAGCCCAGCGGTCACAAGCAGAATAGAAGATAAGCACCATAGAAACATATTTACTATTTACATACAATCCTATAAGTCTTCGGAGACTTCATACCAGATGCATTTTATCACTGATGTTCTCATATGCTAAGACAGTTTTAATCCTCTATTAGCCCACAGCTGTTACTATTAATCCGCTGCATAACCACAGGCTGTGAGCTTTATTTAAAGGAAGTGTAGAAAAGTTCAAACACTTCTCAACAAACACAGCTCGTGTATTGCGGCAGGAACACTGTCCCCAGAAGCCTCCCTATTACCAATCAATCATCCCAGTGCTTTCAAAAAACCAACCAAACAAAAATACAAAACCCCAGCCTTCAATATTTAGGTGCTTTCAAAATTCTGCTCAGATACATGGCAACCGTCACTCTGGGCAGGCCCAAACCAGAATAAGTAATCCTGAAATTGAGGGATTTTACCTTCTAGGCAGCAACACTACTCCTGCCTTGTATCAGCTATAACATTTATAATCTCGTGCATGTCCTCTGTGTCCGCAGAGGGCCAGACTAGAGCAGACTGAAATTCTAACTGTTCTGACCAATGTCGGCAAACTCTCCTTCACTCTTTGCTTTTTCTGATCAGCTGCTAACGCCTTCAAGTATCCCCAAGAGTTCAAGATGGGTCAAAAAGAGAATAAATTCGCTTTTTAAAAAAATTTTTTGCCGTACACACTAGAGTTACACAGCTGCCCTGCAACACTCTGACCCACTCCTTTTCCTGTAATTTTCAACACAGGCATTTCCAATCAGTCAGTCTTACACAGGACTGAAGTCTCCAGACATTGAGCTCCTCAACCTTTGGTGATTCCAGAAGCCATCTGTGGACAAGTGGGCACAGGCTGTGGCCTTAGCTCAAGGCATGGGGGAATCTGAGAGGATCCCACCCTTGAGACTTCTGTTTACAGAAACCATACCACAGCTCACACAACCACATTCAATGGAAATACTGTACCTAGGCACCATGGAAACTCCTCTGCTCTCCTTCACAAATTCCCTGGTTTTGGTTGGGGTTTTTTTTGTTTGTTTTTTGGGTTTTTTTTGTTTTGTTGATGTATAAAGACGTATAAATTTAAACTCTTCTATCCAATCAATTAATACAAACGCAACAGTCATAATGCTGTTTTCACCAATGCTTCTAGCAAAAATCTTTCCAGCTGGCCAGCAAGGTGTAACTCCAGGCAGTGCAGAAGCAAACAGACAAAAAGAAAATTAAAACTCCTTTTGAATAAGGAAAAGATTGACTAGTACATAGAAGACCATTGCCATGTACCCACAGAAGAGTTCTGCAATGAAGACACTGAAGACATTGTCTTATGTTTTTCTTCAGATACAGCGAGTTTAAGGTTTGTTTTTTTTTTTCTCAGAAGCAACCTCCTTGTTTTATTTTCATTATTACCATTATTATTTTTCTTCTAAAAACTTCACTGATACCCTGGACTATGCCTTTTCACCCCCCTTTTTGAACCTCCAGCCATGATTTATAAATATCCTGAGATCAAATCCTCCCTGTGCTGCTCTCAGGTACATTCTTTCCAAGGGAACTCAGACGAAGTGACAGGTTATCCAACACACATGACTCAAGTGGTTGCACGTGTTCTATGGCTCCCTATAACCAGCTTTTTTGTCCCAATTCCCACATGTTTAATTATTTACATGCTAGATAGATTATTTATGGAAAACCCTACTATTTTCACAAAGTAATGACTTTGGCCTGCTTCCAGGTCTTGTAAAACACACACATCTTTTGTTCCCTTTTCTTCTATTCCCTCAAGCATTCTATATTTTTGTAAATAAAATTTCAAGACTTTAGTCGCCCTTCATTATTGCAAATCAACAATACCTTATAAGGAAGGAAAAGTTAAAAACCTGTCATAGCAGCTTGCGCAATTCTCTTGCCTTTCCCAGAATTACCAACTATTATCCCTACGCAAACCACTGGCACTGGAGACTAGGCTACCTGACTAAGATGTTGATTCTGTATAACTATTTTTATGGTGTTTAAAGAGAGTAGTTCTCTTTACCTGGCTTCCTGCCTGCCACAAATATTTCCGTTCCCACACCGTAACCTCTGCATTGAGCCCAACAATTTAAATCAAACCGAAGCATGTTGATCATCAGGAAACTAAAAGCCCACACTCAAAGGACTGAAGCCAATGAAGTGACATATACCAGCACGGTTCTGGCAGGTCTCTGCCAATGTCCCTTGCTGCAGAAGAAAGCAAAAGCCCTTGATGCTCAATGTCACTATGTTTGGGGAGAAAATCCATCCTAAGCATCAAGTGTCTGAGAAGAGTGGTTCACTAAATTCAGCTCACACTTCTCTCTTCCTGATGCTCAGGGGACAGGGGACAAAAGTAAATCCCAAAATATTTTCAGCCAATTACGCACCTAAGGAAAAAGCCACTCTTTTTAAGTGCTTGCAAAGAGCAAAACAGCCCACCAGCTATCCTCTTCTCTTGTAATGACAATTAGTGTGCCCTAACATCAAGTAACTACTAGCTTGCTTAAAGCCAGCATCACTTCACTAGGACATTTGTATTTAAAAAGTCAGACTCAGAAAACACTTAAAGGTAGGCTAGGGAATGACCAAAAAAGGTTTCACACATGCATTTCAATTATGGGTCTGCTAAATTTGCAGTCTCTCCCCCTACAGACAGTAAGGGGCTACATCTTCTGGTGGTGCATATTCCCTGTGCCACTATTCTCTGAAGACAAACATGGGGAAGACAACATGCTGTGCCCCATGAAATGGCAGCCAAGCTCCCCCCATCCTGGATGACTGTGACTGTACTTATGATGCTGGCTAAAACCCACAGAAAAATATGCATGCCACTTGACACTAACTGGATCCATTTAAATGCGTAAAGAGAAAGCTACAGC
>NW_010114567.1:0-7047 GCF_000699245.1 Pterocles gutturalis | reverse complement strand
GCGCCGTCCCCGGGCCTTGGCCCCCTCCCGGCTCCGCGGGCCCGTTCTGAGGTGCCGGTGAGCTTGTCTGTTCTTCCCCTGGCGTGCAGGGCCCAGCCCGAGGCCCTCTCGCAGCGATTCCACATCTCCGCCACGTTGCTGAGAAGAGGGACAACCCAGCCGGGTACAGTCGGTGGTGTGTGACCCCCACCCCCCAACATGTCCCCTGTCAGGTGCTGGAGGAAGGAACCGGTGCGAGGGACTGCCTCGGCTCTGGGGAGGCTCTGGTATCATCTCACAGTCATTTGTTGTCACACAGAGCCATGAGGTACATGAGGGTCAGTCACTGTTGTTTTGTTGGTTTTGTTGTTTTTTTGTTTTTTTCAGGGCGCTGGTGGGTGTAGTGTCGGAGAATAAAAATAGAAGTACTTTGGGTAGCAAGAGAAGTAGCCATTCGTGGCCACTAGCAATGACCACAGCAATTAAATTACCTCAGCAGAATCTGTAGTATCAGTAGGAAGGGAAATGGCTTCAAAAGCAATGTTGCCAGGAGCATCAGCGATTTCAGTGGGGAAAGAGCAACAAAAATAGCAGCTCTGGTGAGGGATGCATCAGTAAGTACAAGATCATCCATAAAAGCTAACTCTATAATGCAGCAGATCTGAAAATAGCACCTGCTATAATTGCTTTCTGATTAAAAGGAATCTATCCGTTGGAATTTATTAATTTTAAAAGTTTCTAGAGAAGAAAGATCTGGTTGGCAGGTTTATTGTTGATGAATTTTTACCTATTTAAAGTGCATTCTAAGAGATGAATCTAGGTCTGGGAAACAAGATCAAATTTAGTTTTGTGTGAAATTACATTAAAAAATGCTTGGAATAACTTAGGGGAGAGAACTCTGCTTTGGTAAATGTTGTTAAATAATCATAATGTTAATATATCTCCTCCACTCACTGGCTTCTGTGCAAACTTCAGATGTTTCTGTTGGGGTTTGTAAGTCCCTAGAAGTTTAATTGTGCAGGACATTGACAACTGTCAGTGAACACAAGTGTCTCTAAGGAGATGTTAAGTATCACACAAAATGAAAGCACAATTTATGCTAGACTTTAAGGATCACATTCTGTCTCCAGCCATGCAGATGCAGCTTTTATTGAACTCAGCAGAGCTGCTACGCACATGTTCAAAGCCAAGGTATGTCTTCCAGTTTTGAAAAACAGAACAATCGAAAACTTTTCTCTACAAACCATATATACTTTCCTTGAAACAAAAAAAAAACCTGTTTCTTTCAGCTATGGAAAAGTGCACATAAACAGAAGCTTTCAGACTGCTTGAAAAGTAGTTACAAGGCTTTTTGTTATCCTTCAGTTCTGCAGGATGGTACAAGAGAGAAACGTGTAGAACTGGCACTTGGGAGGGCTCTCCCTTCTTCACATCTGAACTAAATTTGTAAAGAGTGAAAAACTGTAGGGTTGGGTATTGCAAGGTTGTGAGATCATCAAAACTAAGTACAAGGTAACCCAACTGGTCGGTCTATATAATGGCTACACTGAAGAGTGGATTGTGATCACCACAGCATAAGTTGATGTAACCTTTATTTTGAATATGGAAAAAATAAAATTATTTTAAAAGAAAATGCATTGAAATAGATTATTTAAAAAAAAAGAGCAGGAGGGTCTGTAACTAAAAAAATCACAATTAGACTTAAGTAAGTACACCAGTAAATTTTATGCTGCTATTCATGGTGCAGTGATTTAAATTACTTGTTACTGGTTTTTCGTTTGGCTCACTAGGGGGCAGAGTTTTGTTGCTTATACCGAAGTTGTTTAGGTCAATTCTAGATGCTGCTAGAATTTCTATTTCCTCTGAAAATCTGATTTAGATTTTTTCTTGAAGCTGACTGTTTTAGTGATGGCAAGTCTAGCTCAGCTTTGATTGATAAGTTTAGTGTCACTGTTTGCTTATGTGAAATTATTGACATCTTACAAGCATCATTTCTGAAAGTTGGGTGACACTCGTGGCTTCCAGTTGTACCAGGAAGCTTTTATTTGGTATAAGCTTATAAGCAGTTGCTAAAATTGCTCAAGTATCTGTTAGTATCTTCAGATAATACAGTAGTCAGAAAAAGTCTTTAGACTTTGTTTAATACAGTGATTTTTGGTAAGCTGAATATTACTAAATACAAGCATAGTTGAGAAAACAATAATTTCTTTTGACCAGACACAAAATGATCATTCAAGTAAAATTTCGTATTGGACTTTCACATGAACTGAGTGAAATGTGAGCACAAATATGTTCCAGCAGAAATTACTTGATACAATTGAGTACTAGAAAGGGTAGGTGAGAGAATAAAGTAAAAAAATAGTAGAATTAATATGGTACCATGACTTTTATTTATGGAGTGAAGTGGCTAAGTATCTATGGATTCATAAATCAACAGGAGCTTGATTCCAGGAGGTATTAAAATTTTTTTTCCTTTTAAATTATTCCAGTTTGAGATATCATTCAACGTTGGACAATACAGTTACCTGGTATTTTTAAACAGTATTTTTATGATGTTTGAAAGCTTATTGAAAACTTTAACATAGCATTCAAACAGGAACCATTTTCTTAGAACAAACAAACAAACAAAAACAAAAAACAAAACACTAGTGAAAAGCATCCAGCGCAAAAATTGCTTCTTGTGTGTACAGGCAAAGATCCACCAAGACTGACAGAATTTGTACTTATTTATAGGAGAAAGAATTTGGCTTGCTGGATCTGCAGGAAACCAACTATGCTATACCTTCCTTGTCTGTGGAACATTTAATACTCAGCTCTCTGAATATTTTAAATAAAATAAAGTTCTTGTTCAAAGTTTTTGTGGCAGGATTCCCAGAAAGGATTTACTATCTGAGATTTGCTCTTTGCAACACTCTTCCACAAGGATAATGCCAACTTTTGCAAAAGTAGTTTCTATTCTATCGTGTGGAATTTGAGAGACTTCTATTTATGCGTATGAGTAAGGCATCTGCATGTGATAATTCTTTCTACTGGTTAAATTGGTAAAATAATTCCCTTTCCTCAACAAAAATACACCTCCTTTTGATTACTCCAGAAAAATGAAATGTCAAGTGTAAGGTTTTACAAGGTTGTCTAGATGGCAGAAAATCCATATTGGTAGGTTGTGAAAACATTACTACCATGTGGGCATCTCACCTGAAATCAAGTTAAGACCCAGTGAAAAAAAATAAGGAGAGCAAATTTTAAATATAAGCGTTGCAGAGATAAAACAAACAAACAACCACTTTCCTGTGAAATCTTGCTTCAGCAAGTGGAAAAACATGAAAAGTTTATGTTGCATAAAATCTGAGTTGAAACTTGTCATGCAATTAACATGGGGAATAACCAGTACAAAGCCTTACTTTATAACTTAATCTTTAAAACTGGGTGAACTCTAAAGTACTCCTGAGCAATTTCAGACTGAACTATGACCAAATCTTTCTTCATCATGAAAAGCCCCATCAAAGCTGATTTCCAATGAAAAAAAGCTTATGCAGAGCTAATGTAGTTCATTACTGAATCCCAGGGCATGATTTTCAAAGCAAATCCTGGACGATTCTGAGCCGTTTCCCAAGCACTTCAGTATGTGCACGTACTCGGCATCCTGTGGAACACAGCCTTCCCTAATGATCTTGCCAAGTCTTGATGATATCTTCAAAGACACTGAGTAACTTCTGCTTCACAGAAATTGACAAGGATTTATAATGTTCATATGGATTAAGTCTTACAATTGGTCTGTACATTTCTGGACATACAAACATATTTTGCTTTGTAAGCATGCTATTGAATAAGCATGTTTAGCTCCTGAATGGTTTTCGTATACATATCTCCCCATCTGGTTTCGCGACTTGCTGACATACATCTCTGGAAAATTAGGGAAGAGAAAGGGGAAAGCCCATGCTGGAAAGCTTACTATGGATAATTGCAGTTTTCTTCAAAACTAACCTTTGGCTTTAAGAAACAATGACCAGAACTGGAAGAAAAAAAAAAAATCAAGAGAGAAAACTTAATGTATAAAATGTGCTCCAAACCAATTGCATAAATTTACACTGATACCACTGGAGCTTGGATTTCTCCCGTGATTAACAAGAAGCTTTGATAATTTGCAAGGTACTTCTCTGACTGGGATACAAAAGCCAGTGGGGAATACTCTGTGTCACTTTGGTTTCCAAACACCATGAAGCCCAGGGGAGTGCATTGTAACCACTGTAGTATTTAACACTGATGTGTGCTATGTCGCATAAGACCTATTGCTCATTCTCAGACAGACAGGTCAACATAATCATTTTCTGGATGACAAAAAAAATGTATGATTTGAATTGACTGTAAATGTTTACACTGATCCTTGAAATTCTAAAAATTCTAAATAGCCAGTTTGTTAAGTGGTTGTTAAAACCCATGCACATGAGTTCATTCCTCTAATCATAAGGAAGAAGCTGATGGCACGCCGATACTGATACCATCCTTGCATGTGGTTTAGCATACCCTTGTCCCTGTTTGTCTGCCTGCCCTTCTCATTACTATGAAATCTAAAGGAAAGCCCATGTCTTACTTCCCATTTTTTCCTTATACCATGATTCTGCTGTCAAGGAACACCTTCTCTTGTGATTTTTCCCTTTTGTCACCTAACATTTTCATAGTCTGTGAAGTAAATTGAGATACATTATTATCCATCAAATAAGTTTGGAGTGTGTTTTGGAGATGAAGGTATGCCAACTAATTAAAATCTTGGTGCTTTAGACATGCATTGTTGTATTGTCTATGTTGTGTGTAATGAATAGAGCCAGAAGTCATTACAAATTGCTTACCTAGGAAAACCAGGTATTTTGCCAAAAGCCTGCGTGTCAACACTTCAAAGCCAAGTAAGTGAGAGGATTTTGGATCACGAACCAGAATTTGGAATTTCATTAACTTCTTCAGCAATGCTTGAATCCAGTCACAAACATTGCAGTATAGGACCATTTTGATGCTGGCTTTTAGAGCAGAAATTGTTTGCACCCTATTGTATGGAATTTGTGCAACTTCCATCAAGTCATAGGAAGACTATACATACACTAATCGATTGCTCCTACTATCTGAGTTACTGTAATAGTTCCTTTAATAAGGACTAGATGTCTATACTTTTTATTTGAGCACATAATGGTTTTGGTCAGTTGAATGACTGTCTTGTGCATGTGTGTGTACAATCCCTGTATTGCTACAACATGATCTATCAAACTGTGCAACTGTTAATCTTTCTTAAAGAAACTGCTAGTTCAAAAAGAAGATTAACAGCAGGCATTTCAGACCAACAGTTCCGGTAGTTGTTAAATTACGCATTTTAGTCCATCAAGATTATGAGTTTTAGTGCTTTTATTGTAAAATTTAAAGAGGGAGTATTTTAAAGAAACACTTTTACCAAGGATATTTGGTAGACTTTATGTGAGAGAGTTAGAAGATATGAGGCCACATACCCGTAGAAGTAGCCAGTAAAAACAGAACATATACTATTTTAACAATAAGCCAGAAAACAAAATCTTTTGACTTTCTTAATGGATATCTGGAATTACTGTACACTGTTCTTTTTAAACCCATAGTACCACAGATACTAGAGAAGGAACCACCTGTATAAACATATCATCCCCTCTTGTTAATGGGACTTTTTGATGAATTCTACTAGTTTAACTTTTAATGTCTCAGAGCAAAGAAACTCATTAATTCTCTTGGTTGACTATTCCATAATCTAATAAATTGCCACATACTCCAAATGATGGCATCACGAGAAGAATCTTCACTAAAGTGGGACAAGTAGTCTCCTAGGTTTTTCACCCCATAGAGATGAAATTGTAGGAACTGACTAGTGACTTTCTCTGTTAAATTTTAATTGCTAAAGCAAAGGCCAGTGATTTATTTTAATTAAAAAATTTTAATTGTAATTTCGGTTGATTCTGCTTGGTACCACCTACACTTATGGGACTGCCAGGAGCCTTGAATAAAGGGCAGGATATAGTTTTGCTACACAGAGGTAATTTAGGGAATGAATTATGCTACGAGAGTCATAATGCAAGCCTTTGTGTAACTTCACTCTATGGGGGGATTGTGTTGTTACTCCTCCCTTTGCAACTGGCACGATTTACCTCCTGCGGCGCCTCTCCTTCCCGTGTCCCCTGAGCGTGGAGGGAGCAGCAGTTCTGCAGGACTCTTCTTACAGGTGAAGTACCCTGAAGAAGAGGATCAGGGCCTTTGAATGACCCTGGGGATTACTGTTGTAGTTCTTTTGCAGGAAAGCATAAAAAAAATCAGTGAGAAATGGATGTTTGCAAGTGCTAGAAAAGAATTTGTGTACTGTGTTTTCCAGTGTAGCAAGATCTCTGCAGGCCATAAATTTGGCTTAAGTGTTGCTTCTGACTTTTCTGAAGTGGTTCACAACTAGGCCATATGATGATCAACTTCTCAATTTTTTCCTTCCTTGTTTTCTTTACAGGAACAGAGTATATTTAAGCCTTTTACCCACCCTTGTTCTTTAAGATTAAGTGTTGCTGTTTTTAAACCTGACCCAATTTGCAATGGTGCTTATTCTAGTGCCATGCTATCTGCGTTTGGTTTTGCTATTCATACCCCTTTGGGGGTAATTTTCATTTGACTTCCAATTTTTTTAGCATTTTGAATTCATATTTTTAAGATCTTCTCCATACCTCTGATGAGATTTTGTTGTGACTTTAAAAAAAAAGTTGAAGTTGAAACCTTTACGTTAATAGATGACCTCAAATGCTAGAAGATATTTTATTATTATTAAGTGGAATGCGCTGCTTTGAAAATACCTGGCACTGTTGGGGATATGGATTTCCAGATAGTCATTAATGGGTTTTGACCTGATTTTTGGCATGCAATATACTAAAAATGAATGCCGATAATCTATACAATGCGTTGGTCGTCACAGCAGATTCGCACGAACGTCTCGCTGACACCCTCGGTGGAGGGGACAGAGCTGGAGACACCGGCTGTGCCGCCCCTGGGGCTGTCCGTGGCCGGGGACCGCAGCGGCCCCCG
>NW_010114566.1:0-17565 GCF_000699245.1 Pterocles gutturalis | reverse complement strand
ACCCAGACCATTCTATGATTCTATGAAAAAACAGTGGTCATCTACAATTACTGATAAGCTCTGACACATTTAGCCATTGAAGAAAAAAAAAAACCCAAACAGAAACATACTCTACTTTGTAAGTTAACTAGGTAATGGTAGGCAGTCTTTCCTGATGTAAGAATAAGACTCCTCTCAAAGGACTCTATGATTTTAAGAGTCACATAAGTTAAAGACTTACCAATGTAGGCTTCAGAATCACCAATATACATTTCTATACAATGACCAAGCATTGTGACTGAAAATGTGTCATCCCTCCTAAGACCAAGGGCCTATAAAAAAAAAGTATTCAGTAGCAAATAAAGGCATTTACATCATAAGTCCATGATGGTTCCGAGTTTGTTGTTTTGTTGTTTGACAATGCTATCAGAATATACTGATATACTTCACTCTAAAGCAAAACATTGCACAATAAAAACAATATAGTCATATGAACTGGCTGAAGTAGTAAGCAAAGCACAAAAACAAAACCAGAAAAGAACACATATACAGAATCATTCACAAATCATGAACGGTTAGATATGTTGCACTTATAGTGAAAGTTCTACTTCATGGCATAGGTTGGAAGTACTTTAAATCATTTCAGCTGCATGAGAAGTTTATGTACATAAAATGTATATGACAATTATGATGTTCAATTAATTTATAACAACAAAGGATCCTAGTACTAAGTTTCACAAAGTGGCCGTTTTTTACCTAATCAATAGAAAACTTAGGAACACTGGAAAAAAAATTAAGATTATAAAATAAACACAAATCAGGGGGCTGGATAAAATGCTAGTTCTCTGTTCCAAAACCAAAACAGAATGAAACAGTAAATAACAGACTGTGACCAGCACTTTAAGCGAGTTACATACCGTATGAAAATAGTCGATTGCACTTTCAAAATTGCCCATTAGACTATGTATGTAGCCAATAGCAGAGTAAGTAGAAGCATTTTGAGGAATTAGTACTAGAGCCTGGCGATGATATTCCAGTGCTTCTTCATATTTCCTGTCAGGGTTAAATACAGAAGATCTATTAACAAGCTTCAGGGTAAAAGGTGTTTCTATTGCGTTGTACTGGTATTTTTATTAGCTCAGTGGCACGCAATCCGCAAGAACTTAGAAATTATTGCTTCAGACTCTGAACATAATAGAATGTACAAAAGACTCACAGATATTCACAATTTTCTTCCTCAGTGTAATTGAGAAAATACTGTTCCCCTTAAGTAGCACAACAGCTGCCAGTAGCCACAACTAGGCTTCATTTGGAGATGATCTTAGCAATTTGATATGGTAAATTGCTTTAGATGTTTAATGCCGCTCATTGTAACATTAGCTTTCTTTCTGTAGCTTTCATTTTCCTCCTCAGGGGAGCAAAGGAGCAATGTAAGACTAAATCACTCATGGTTCAAAGTAAGAAAAGCTCTCTGGGCAGAAACCGAACAACCCTTAAGTGCTACATACCCTGGTACTTTTGTTACTTCCATTTTACTACCTTCTCTATCAGAAAAGAAGGTTTAAACTTATCCACAATTTCTTTCAGGTACCAGCCACCCTTTCTTTGAAAATTATCCATTAATTAGACTGCTTACTGCATTTTTATTTTATAAAACAAGGATTAAATGTACATTATGGCATTACTCTGAGAAATTAATTTGTCACATTTGACATCCTACTACCATTGCTACCTAAAAATAAAGATAGCAATTGGCTACTCAGAAGAAATCTTAATGTCTATTGTTATAATGAAGTTATGCAAACAGCAACTCATGAAGTTGTTAGAGGTCATTAAGTAACAACTGAGGCAGAAAAATGATGCAACTGTTTGCTAGCCGCACAAACCTTTCTCATTATTTGATTTTTATTTTCACTCATAGTATTTACCTGTTTAATTACCTATCACTGGATTTTAATCTGCTGCTTTTAAATTTCAAGCACATAATGCTAGTGAGTAGACATACATTCAGTAAGTTTTTTCATAATAGCAATAGCATGTATTATGAACACCAGTGAACTGGTTATTACAGAATTTTTAAAGTGGTCAAAGCATAGGTAGAGTTGCCTGAATTCTCAACTTGATTTTCTTGAAAGATGGTTTACAAGGATGTAGAAATACATTAGGTTAGCTTTCTGAACCTGAACAAATAATACAATGCTAGTGTTCCTATGTGTGATGTAAGCAATTACTAACTTATTGCAGAAATTAAAAAAAGACAAAAGGAACTGTAACTGAAACAAGTATTTGAAAAAAAACCCCTGCAATTATACTCATGAATAGATTCTAGCAGCAGTGCCTTTTGTTTGATCTTGGCAAAAGGGGTAACTATTATACATCCATATTTCATAATGAAAATGAAGACTAATTGGCAATTCAAGCACAAAGCAATGACTACCAAGGCCAAAGCAGAAGTACAACTTGTATCTACCATAATCATATTCTCATTAGCAGCTTTGAAACAAAAATTACAGTATACACCAACGGACAATTAACACCATGGCACTGAAAAAATAGATATCCTACCAATTAAAAAAAAGAAAACACTGGTTAAAATCGGATTAAGGTAATTAAAGAGAAAACATTTCTCTATGTTAAAACTGTTAAAGCTTACATATATACTTTGCACCTTCGTTTTTCTCTTCCTGGAATGGGAATAGGAAATGAAATATGAAAGAGTTTGTTCTCAAAAACCGTATTTTATTGTCACGTTAATGTCACTGAATATTTTCCCTCAATAAAAAAACATAAGCACTGAGCCAAGCAATTAATCGGCACAAAATCACCTTTATGTTCATTAAATCCATGGACTTAAGTATGGCAGGACTGAGACAGTAGCCAGTTAGAGTTCAGAGCCATGCAAGGATCTAAAAGCCTATGATCAAATTTCTGTCTATTAAGAATCAATAGTTAAGGAAAGGCTTTTATTTTAAGTACTTGAACTTGCGTGTAGCAAACTGACTAGAAGGGGTGATTAATGCATTTATGTTCACAAGCTGATTTAGGGAATCTTCTTCTTATACGGTGCTTCTACACTGCTCTCATGTGGTACATAATCTTGATATAAATGAGAATAGGCCTAGAGAAAACACATTTGTATAGTATTCCAGATAAATGTAGCTCCAGTGCTCTCTGCTTACTTGAGTTTTCTGCAGACATGTCCTAAGTTGTTCAGTAAAGGCTCCCACTTATCAACTGTTACCTGCAAAATAATGCAACAATTCAAATACCTGCAGCTTCGCAGATTGCAACTCAACCATCTACTTCAAAAAAAACCCAAAACAAACCATAAAAATGAACAAGGCAATTCATTCATTACCAAGAAAAATATCACAAGCATTTTCAATTATTTTCAAAACACATATTTAAGCTCAAAACATTTATTCAATAACTCATTTTTCTAGTATTACCATTCCCCAAACCTGATTAAATTTCTTTAAAGGGTCAGTGTCAGTAAAACTTGGAAGCAAACAAAAAAAAAATTGTTCTCTACTTAACCAAAAATCTCATCAAGTCTCTCAGCCTAGAAGCACTGAAGACCCCCCCCAATTAGGTGTTTGTAAAATAATCATAAATACTGAAGGTCTTTTCACTGTCTTCTCCATAGTCTAACTTCACCTGCTCTAAATAAATTAGCTCATTTACAAGACACACAGATGTCAGTGAGCCAACAAAATCCTTAAATGCTTTTTGGTGAAATTAAAAATAATTTGGATTTGATTGCATTATGAATTTGCGACTTACAACAACATAAGAGTATCTCCGTATCTCTAGTTATCTTATGCATTTCCCACTCTAGTTTTAAATTTCTGTTTGTGTGTTTGTGGACACATTGATATTTAGTACTTCTCAATAAACAAGAAAAATACTGCACGTAGAAGAATTTAGGCATATACATAAATTTAAGCCTGATCTACAAAGTCTGTGGCATTCGCATGAACAACAATACAGCTTTATCTAACACAGAACAACCCAATCTATGTATTGGTGAGCGTATAAATTGGCATCTGTGCAGTTTGTTTTAGTAAATGTGTGCCTTGTCCACAAGATTATAGTTCTTCCAGCGCTTTCTACTTCACAGGCTTATTGTGCTTTCATTATCTTGATAGGAGATGCTTTGTTAACAATTATAGCAGCATGAGGTGGTGCCCTCATTAACCACATTTAATCTAAAAATTGAGAAAACCTATCTTAAAATTCACAAGAACCCTGGCACAAGGTGGTACTGCTTTCATTAAGGCCTTTTAAGTTATTCTAGTCCAATGTGTTTCTTTAGACAAGATGATGACACACAAATAAAATAAACAGTACTACCAATAGGCACAAACTCCTTTGTGTGTTCCAGTGGTTGAGGAATGAAGGTTGTAATGGTTGATTTTGATTCACAAAAGCACCTGAGCTACGAGCACATTTCCTGACAAACTCTTTGCCAGGGATTATTTTGATTACTTTCAGGAAGTAAAATTAAGCAACTCTGGGACCATTCCCACACAGTGGCTCTATCTGACAGAAAGAAAACAAATCCATACCTACAGTATTATGTCCAAACAAAAGTGGAAGTCATTGAAGAAATGGCTAACACCTAAGATGGCAGAAAACCATCTTCACACCTATACCCACTTCCACTCTCAGGTCAAGAATCATTGGTCTACTAAGACCCAAGACTGAGAATAAGACGTGGATTCCACTCTCCAATCAATGCTTGATTTCTTTTAATTTAATATAGAAACATATTTTTTGCCTTTTCCAGTAGCACTGAAGATAACGTGATAATTTTCATCTAAAAACCCAACATACTCAACTACAAGTAGATGGTCTACATTTTAAAGTCAAATTTATATTGTATTGCTTCTATCTTAAAATAAGCACAACATATGTTGTCACAAGATATTACAGAATTTCCTGGAATTTGACATAGTAACGATTGTGCATGTTATTAGGAAAAAATACCTCATTTCCAATAGCTTTGATTTTTTCCAGTGCATCAAGAAACCACTTTTCTGCAGTTTTCCAGCTAAGAAAGCGAGGGGTGGGGGGGGAAGAAAAGTACATTAGTGAAGAATTTTCATTAGCAGTATGAGAGAACTATTACAAGGAACAGTTCTTTGACATTATTTTGTTGTATTAGTGAAATTAGATGTAAAAATGAGTAATTTACGATTTGCTGTATTTTGCATGTGCTCCTAAGAGCTAACAAGACAAAATTAAAAAAATCAGAAGCAGATCAAGAATATTCACTAAACAGTTATATCTGTTCAGTTTTTCTCAGAATATATTTGGAATGTCTTGAGCAGACAAAATGTTTTGCTGTACAAAATTTTATAGCACATGTGCACTTCTGTGCGCAGACAGATGCCTTTTCAAGGCATGCAACTACCCAAGGACAGGCACATACAAGATAATAATCTATTCCTGCATGTTCCTCAAGCATTAAATTCTTTCCTCATTCAATCTTAAACAACAAAGAACAATGTAGAAAGCAAGGCTTTAGGGTAAACGCCATCTAACTAGAACCAAAAGAAACTTCGTGTTCTCTAGTTCAATGTAAGTACTTTAGTAGATACATTGGCACATTACACTTCAGAATAATCCATGTTTAAGTTTGTATTTAATCACATTTTGCAAGCTTACTCTCCATTTTGAAATGCAACCACTCCAACTTCATGCATAACAAAAGGATCTTCAGGTGCAATGCTTAAAGCTTGGCTGAAAAACCTTTCAGCTAGCTTTGAATTGTTGGTCAAACCATATTCCAGTCCAATATAGAGCATCGGCAAATGACACCTGAAAAAAACCAAAAATGCACTTTATTAGGAATGATGTCACAAACTATAAAGAAATGCCTGTTTATGTCCATCCAAGTAAGAGATGATTTAAATGGTCTATTAACCTAGGTGACCCTTTAAAAGACCTTTACATCTGTGTTTGTTATTGACAAGAATTTGAACTCCAATATATAATTGTAACCTGCTCTGGCTGCTCTAGAATAACACATATTTTCTCAGTGCTTAAGTTAGTTCCAAGGTTTTTTCCCCCAAGTTTCCTTCATAGATTTACAAATAGAATATGGAAGAAGCAATAATTAAAGGGATTACATTTACCAATAAGTACAATCAAATACAGTAGTTTTATATGCAATATGACATGATTAGTCCACTACTCATTTTACAACCTTCTCCACAGCACGAAACAGCTGTTCAAGATATTACTATACAGGAGTTTATGAGCTGGTATAACAAACATGATTCACAAATTTCAGAGAAATTTCAGGTAGAACATAGATTACCTAAATATAAATTTTGACTTTAGAACTTATAAAATCACAATAGTAATCACAAATAATGCAGTTAAATGCAGAAAATGAAATTATTTGGAGTTTTTTTATTTCCTTTGTTCTCTACCAGATAATTGTTGGAAATGTATTCCTACTGTTTAAAGGGACATAGGTCAATATTCTATATTATTTATGGATTAATTTTATTTTTTCTTAATATGACATTTTTTGACATACCCTTTCATGAGCTGTGCAGCTGTGAAGTATGCAGCCATTGCCTGGTCATGCTCACTCTCAACTGCAAATGAATGTCCATATGCTATCCACGCAGGTCCGCAGGTTCTCTCAAGTGTAGTAGCTTTACTAAAAACGAGCAAATCACAAGCAAACACATCTGAAATTAAATTTAATCTGCTTCAGATGACTGCTTACATAGCAATGCAGTGCCACATAGGTATCTAGTAAAATGATAATCTGTGATAAACAAAGTTAATTCTAAAAGTTCAACGAACTATTAGTACTTAAAAGTATCACATATTTTCAAGAATTCATTGTATTATTTCCGTTGCTGTTTTTTTTTTTCAGGAATTATTTGATATTACCAAACTTAAACAACTATATAATAGGTGAATTGGGCAAAATACAGAAAACATTAGTAGTGACTTATAATATATTACAAAATTTTAGCTATACAATTCAAAATAAATATATTCTACCACATGTAAGTTTCATAACCAGGATATGAAAATACCAAATGAACACTTGGATTGAACTGTGTGTAGAAGTGTTGCCATATAATTATACTGCCTTTAAGACCGGAATATTTATTTGGCACATCGCAGACAGTTGCCATGCACCAGAGGAGTATACAAAATGTCATTCGAGTCCTGAACTGAAGGCTGCAACCTGAGCATCAAGAGTGCAACCTGTAGTCTTTACAGAATGATGGACTTGACAGGAACATTAGAAAGCTCTGTAAGTTATTTTCTCAGTCTGAAGGCAAGGGCATTCATAATGAAACAGCTGATGACAGATTTGAGCAATCATTTCTTAAAAGCTTCTGCCATGGAGATCCTACATATTCCACAAGTAATGTATTCTATTTCTTAACTATCCTTAAACACTTAATTTTTTCCTAGCATTTAATCTAAATCTTGTTCATCACAGTTGAACTCATTATTTCTTATCACAGATCCTAAAGAACAGTTTGTTCTCTGTGTCTTGGGACAAACCTTTACATGTTTGAACGTTTGTATCTTCCCACCCTACATCCTACACAGCTTCAATCACTCCCAAAAAACTTTCCTCATTGGTCATATTCTCCAGAATGACTGTTTACTGCCTTCTCTTGAATTCAATTCAAATGTCTTACATCCATGTTGAGTTCTCTGCACATGTTGACTTGTCAACAGCGACACATCACAATACAGCTTCATTATTGTTATAAAAAATGGATTATGTTCTACCACAAATATTGTTTTGTGGTAGAGGTAAACAGATGAGGTAAGCCCTTTTGCAAGATGTGAAGGATGCAGATAGCTCCTTCTGGAGCAGACAGAATGATACCTCCCTTACATTCCCAGGCAATGCCCAGCTGTCCCTTCTACCCTGTTCAGCACACTCCACCATGACGTCCTGTGACTCCAAAACAATTATATGAGAGTTTGTGTTTTTATCAATGGTACCTCCAGATCCTTTTCTAAAAATCACTGTCTAGCCCACAGTTGTCCCTAGACTTGTAGTTGTGCAGTACCACTCTTCTCCAAGACATTTGGGCATCTTGTTACTATGTCACTTTTACCTGGCCTTTTCTACTCTTTGCCAGAACTACCCTGAATTCTGATTTTTTTTTTTTTTTTTAACCTAATACATCTAGAGACCCTTTCTGGCTAGGGATGCTTGCAGATTTAATAAAGGTGTTCTTTACTTCACCACCAAAACCATCTATGTCACTCAGGACAGCTTCTCAAAGAATTTCACACTGGTACCTGTCAGGAATTTAAATAGTTTACTCATAATAACCAGGCATTTAAACAGTGTAAATTACTAACCCATCTTTACACATATTGTCTATAAAGGTCTCGAGAAGAAAAACGGAAGTATTACAGGTTGATTTAAGCCTTCTCAGTTAAGCTTACAGCATCAAAACAAATGTCCTACTTCACAGAAAGGTCCTGGTTCCCCAGTGCTGGTATCAATACACATACAGAGGACCTACAGGAAAGAGGACTGGGCTGGCTAACCAACCTATTAAGTCCAAGGCTGTTTGTGCAAAGAAAGAACAAGACAGCCAAATGTCAGAGTTTTCTATCTATCTCCTTCCCTTAAGGTATGAAACCTGGACCTGGGAGAACGCCTGAGTGTCCTTAAACTAAGAACTGAGGCTTGATTACCCAGCTGTAGTTAGCTCAGCAGCATGAGCGATGCAGGGACTCCACCTGCCCACGACAGGAAGATGACTGCCAAAAGAGATTCCACGTAAGTCTGTGTGTAATTTTTAAAGTATCTAGATGGCTGAGGTCTAAATTGCTACACCAAAAAAAGGTGTCAACAAAAGGAATATTTTCATAGTAACCAGTTTATCAAGGCTTCTGTTTACTTTATAAGCTTACAAACAACTGTGAACATTAAATATTGATTTAGCAAGTAAGCAACAGATTCACTAAGGAAAACTGGAAAAAAAAAAAGCTTTACCTGAGATATCTTCTGGCATGTTCATTTTTGTGGCCAACCATGAGATAGTAGCATCCTACTGCAAACCATGATACCTACACATTAAAATCAAAATAGAGTATTATTAGATACATCACACTGATTTTAGTGAAATATCACCATAGGTGATGCAAAGCAGAGGAACAGATTATAAATATAGAAGTCAGGAACATCTGCACTGAAATCACAGTCAGCTTTTCGAATTATTTGATGTTACAGACAACCCAGAACTTCTGACATGTACACCTCTAACTGGGTTTGTTCAGCCTCATGAAGAGAGAGCTAAGTGTAAAGCTCATTGCTGTCTTCAACTATCTAACAGTAGGGAACACGGAAGACAGAGACAGACTCTTCTCAGAGGTGCAGTGACAGGACGGGAGGCAACGGGTACAAGTTGCAACATGGGAAATTCAGGCTGAGTAAAGGAAAACAATTTTCACGACAAAGGTGATGAAACATTGGAAAAGGATGCCCAGAGAGGCATACAGTTGTTCCATTTGCTTTCAATTATTATTCAAAGTGAATACCTCACATTATTTTACAGGTACTTTGTTTTAAAAAAAAAAAACACCTTGGTACAAGAAAATTACAATGCATAGAAAATAAAATGAGTTAACCATTTTTACTAGCTACATCCAGAAATTGATCTTTAATTCTATTGCTCAAACTGACTACTACATTACAACTTTTATGTGCTTTCACCTAGTAAAAACTATCTGGTAATGAAGGCTTAGAACTTACAGGATTATTTGGGTACAAGTCCACCAGTTTGTGAGAAAGATAGAAAAGCTCTACATAGTGGGAAGAAACAAGAAAAGAAAATTAAAATGTGCATGCTAAAACATTAAGGTGTTTCAAGCCCTTTAACCTTCTATAAAAAATATCCAGAACGTCTAACGTTATTAATGCACCAGGGAACAAAAGTGCTTTCTGTTTAGTGGTAATGCTTCAAACTGCTTCTAAATAGATTTTGTTTTGCAATTAACTAAAAAAAACCAACAAACCCAAAACCAAAACACCAAACCCAAACGCATAAGTCTTCACAACATATAAATAAGCAGCTATACATCCTAGCCTTTAAGAATTCAGCAACAACTTGGGTCATTAACATACATTATAATAAATGCCTGTAGTATTAGACTTCAGTGTATCTTGTCAAGGTAAAACACTATTGAACCTCCTATACCTAAAATGTATGACATACTGGATACATCAAATTCAAAGTAGAGTCCTGTGCATTAATATGCTGAAAATAAGACAAAACCAAATATGATTATATTATTTGGATTACTTTTCTAATAAAAAGAATAATTCTAGTTATTAGAAAAACTTACGGATTTTCTAATAACAGCAGAAGTAATCAGATATAGGATAACAATTCTATTGCCTATGCAATTTCAAAAGAAATAGCATTGCAGTACATAAAATTTCTATTTCTTCACAGTACAGTGCTCTCAAATTGATGAGTTTGTCCTGGGGTACTTTTGCATCAATTCTTGGCTTCAGACAAATGAAATATGAAAACTGGTTTACAAAATATCAACTTATTTACAAAATGCATCTCAAGGAAGACTTAGAAGAAAAATCACAGTACTGTCCACATTTTCAGATGTAGTTAACTGTAAAGTAACTGAAAAGTACATTTACTAAACATTGACAAGCACTAGTACACCTAAGGACCTATTTGCTTACGTACAACGCAGCATCCTTTGAGAGACTGCAAATCACGAGAGCTCCTTATTCTATTTTCCAATTGTCTTTAAAGACATTCGAGCTCCTCATTTGCTTTAGATACTTACATGCAGTCTGACATGAGAAAAAGCCATCCCAGCTGCAAGTAAGCTACTAATGTAATTTCAACAAAGGTCCTGCATGATTATTAACTTGTTTGAACTAAGAGGCCTTCACAACAGCAAAGGCAAGGAGAGTCTAGACTTTTTTCTAATACGGAAAAAGGGTGTCCACCTAAGCATACACACTGCTTAAGAGTTCCTTCTAGTTTTAATTAATATATTTTATTTTTTTGTTGAGCAGAAAAAGTATACCTACATATTCTATGAATATCACCTTAAAACAGAAATCAAACAACAGAAATTAAGCAGTGTAGCTCACTAACTTTCTGGCTACATAACCTAGTGGGTTAAAAGACAGTGATACTCATAATCATGTATGAATAAAGACTTCTTGCAAAACTACTTCCTGCCCTGCTGCTGTCAGCTCTGAAACTCCCTTATTTTCCAGTTACCACCGTTTTCTTGAAACTGCAGGCAAGAGGAAAAATATGTGTAATTTTTTAAATGGTATATAAGGGAGTTTGACATCCTTAATTATTTTTTAAAACTGAAGTGTTACAATCTTTTTTTCACTAATATTAAACGTTGTGTTTCTTACCATTTGCTTTATTAAGCTCCACAAGTGTCCCTATATGCACAGGTAAACAATTTGCATGGAAAGGATCTTTTTCCATCACTCTAAAAAAAAAAAAAAAAAATCTGCAATGCACATTTCAAAAATTTTAATGTGTTACAAAAAAGCTGCTTTTATAGTGCGTAATGTTTCAGTTAATTACAACTTCAGGCAATGGAAAACTATTTGTGACTAGAGGGTAACTACTAACAGCACAATAAATGATATCCTAAGACCAGAAAAATAACTATTACTGTAGCTTAACAGAAGAGGATAACAGTAAATTCTTGCAAGCTGAATATACAATTAGAAAAACAGAATACAATGCACATGTTTTTGCAAGTCACTTCAAATTTAACCAGCAAACAGCAAGCAACAACATTTCTGTTAATCTTTTCCATATGTTTGACAGCAGCTTTCAAGCAACAGTCCTCAGCTTTCTGAGCTTAACAATAAGCAGTATGCCTTAGAAAAATATTTAGCTCAGTTTTAAATTTTTACTTCCTGCAGCATTTGGAAACAGAAGATAGTCTCACAGACAACAGACTGCATGCAGGACACAGCTTCTACACGTTCCCTTTTTGTAAACATTGGGATTTGGTAAATGAAGCAGGGAAAAAAAGATGTCCTGAAATAACTATTCACAGAATCTCTTAAATCAGAAGTACATTATGACTCCATTCTCTGGGAAGTACATCCTGAAATAGTTAAAAGTTTAGTTGGCATTTTTAAATAGTTCTAAGTATTTCAAGTGAAAAGCATAAAAGAACATAAAAACAAGTACATTAAATGCTCTCTTGAAGAGAGTCTAAAACTTTGGAGCTATATGGACTTGCCAGACTCATTTCCAAGCTCTAGTATCTGTGACAGTCTCATCCTTAGGAGATACTTACTCCCACCATTTTCTGCTAAACAAGGTGTGGCAATTAGGTTTCAGAAATAAAGATGCAATAATATAATTGCATTGACTTAATTGGTGTAAGGTATTTCAACAGGATCATCATTTTACTCAGATGTTCAAATTCACCCTATCAGCATTCTCTACACCTTCTCCAAAATCTTGCATGTACTGGGTTCCATGGGATATTCTACACAGTAATGGCTTGCTTCAGCTAAGAAAATACTGTACTATAAGAAAAACAAAACCATTTCCCTCTTATACTACTAATATTCTGAAACTATGCAGTATATACACAAAAATAGTTTTCTTAAAAAGGTAGTTGTCAGAACCAGCAGAAAAAAAGTTTCACAACCATGTGTTCAGATTTACAGTAGTTGAGAAGCAATCTATGTTTTTGTTCTGACAACCGAGCAGCAGTGTATGCCTGGACTGCGTAACAACTGAGACACAATACTTGGTGCATCAAAATTAACATAGCTTTTAATCAGCTAGAGAAATTTTACTTCCTAACTGACCAACTGATCCAAACCTGTTTGTTCTGAAGGCCAAACAAGAGGTAAGTAGAGAACACACAAAACTGAAGGCAGCAGTGTAAGGAAGAGGATGGATGAAAGGAAGTGCCACACAGTGCTGATTAACTGGAGTTTTGCTTTGGATACTTCTACTGTGTATCATAAAAGTGATGTGTCTTGCCAGACACAAGCTACACATTTTAAATACCTGAAACTCTGTATCAAATTGATATGTATGTCCATGCATTGAACGATGATATTAACTGTAAGTCCAGGCACAATTATTATACTACACCACATCAGAACAAACACTCAATGTTGCTTTGCATACTTACGCAGAAGTAAGCTTGTAACACATTTTGAAATCACAGTTATAATAATGTCTTTCAGCTAAGGATACTACCACATCCAGGTTTTCCTGAAGACCATCTACTGATTCAGGAATCAGTGTTTCACTGGGTTTATTATACTGAAAGACAAAAGAAACAACATGTGAATCAAATAAAAAATCAGATGGTAATTATATATAATATCCTTTTATATGGATATTAATATTTTTAGTTCTAAAAGAATATTCAAGTATTAAGCTTAAAATTCTCAGTTTTAAACTGAAAGTCCATAAAACATGTATTTGGTAAAATGTTTCTTTATAATGTACTTAAAAGCTCATTTAGAACATGAAAGATGCTTGCCAGTGTCAACATTTTAACTGTAGGTTGTAGAAATTAATACTGAGCAATATATAGTTGGCTTTCAGTGCTCTCAAATTATCTTTAGAAAAAATAGTCTGGAATAACGTTGTTGTACCCTAATATTTTCAAGTAACTGACATTTTACCTACATTATTAATGTTCTTTTTCCCCACCTAGAAGTTTCTCAAGAAATGAAGCTAAGAAAAAAAGCATCAGAATTTCAAGTTGTCACCACACCACAAAATAAGTTTACACAAAACTATTTTACTACCCCCATAAAGTGATAACTGCTGCATCATAAATTTCAAAATAAACAAAACTACAAAGCCCTTATTTATTCCAATGTTCAGAATAAATGTAATTTGAGAAAATTTACACCTGAAGTCAAGACTTTCAATCAATTCTCCAGCTTTCTAGTCAGCTTTGGGGTTTACCTTTTTCAATTTATTCTCAAACAAAAAGTGAAGCAGTTCTTGCTCTTCTTCTGTACATTGTCTACTAAGAGGTAGAGACTCAAGAAGTTCTTTTTCTATGTGAATTAAAAAAAAAAAAAGGTCATGTTACAGAAGAAATAGCAAGATCCAACATTAAGAACCTAGAGATGCAAAGAATTTTATGATGCTCATCCCGAAACTACAAGGAAGAAAAAACAGTACAGATATGCTAAAGCAGATAATACTACTAATTATGGAAATTAATGACTGAATTCTTATTTTTCCTTCTACACTTTTAAACAAAATTTAATAAACATGACATAACACACCACTATTTTTCTTTACTTTACATGTCAAATTTGACCATTCAGAATGCTATCTTAAGCAATGCCTACTATAACTAAGCTAACACCAGGAGGGTTTGGTGGATTCAAAGCCTGGGAAGTTGAGATCACAGGAAAAACATTGTTTAACATGGGCAAAGAGCATGGGAGCTGCTGGAGCTAACAAACAGGACAGCTGGGGTTACTCTGTTTCTTTTAATTCTTCGTGCTGCAAGACTGAAAAAAAAAGCTCAAACATAAACTTGACCAGATTACACTTTTCACTCATTTCATACATGTTTTCTATTCTTAACATTTTCAAGTCTGTTACTTGTAGTATTGCTTTAATTTTTATCCAGGAAAGAGGTATATTGAGAAAGCAGATAAATTTTACTTGTATTTGAGAAATACTGCTATCCAAACCTTCTTGTGCTGTCAGCATATGGTGCGACGTTAAAAGATCAAATGCTTCAAAGCAGTAAACATCAAGCTTCAAGGCCTCTTTGTAGCTGTATGTTGCTAGGGTTCTATTATCCAAAGCATCATAAATCTTCCCTCGCAAAAGGCATATAGAACTCTTGATCTGGTGGAAAAGCAGGGCTGGAGGTCAAAGACTGAATCAATGTTTGCAATTTGGTTTTGAACACAAATCAAATGGGCTCCCTGAAAAGTAAAAAGCATTTCATGTATGATGGAACCTGATTTTCTAGTGCTGTCTTTTAACAAAATATTCTTTCTCCTATCTTAAAAAAAAAAATTAAAAAATCAAATGAATGCTCTATCAGGTTATCTGCTGCCAAATGAACACATGCTTGAAATAAGTAGAGAGAGGACAGGGTTTATCTTTTCCAGCTCTCTGATATTGAGGTCTAAGCTATTTCTACTAAATTCCCTTCATATTCAATATAGGGAAATCGTCACTTCAAAAGGCGATTCACTTCTTTCTCGACTATTAAACTGCATACTTCAGGCAAGACAAGAATGACCACAGCAGAGATGAAAAAGGCCAAATCAATGGACTCAACTACTTTGAGCAGAAAAAATATATCCTTGTTTTCAAACCAAAACACAGATGTTTCAGAAATAGAAACAGTGAAAGATCATTATTACCATAGTTAAAGTTCTGACAAAATGTCTAATAACTAAAACTCTCTAGATGGCTGTTCAGTTCAGTCAGAAAGCCACAGAAGTGTCAGCAAGTTACTCTGAAAAAGTTAACAAATTACACACCTATGCCGTTGGACTAACCAGACAGACCAACTCCCTCAGGAGCCCACACACTAGAAAGAGTATAGCTGCATTAACAACTAATAAGCCCCAGGACTCTGCTAAAGTGCTCAGAGATCAGTCATTCTTACTTTGGAACTAGTGCCTGTGCAAACTACCCAAATTAAGTTTGAAATAGCTACATTCCTAGAGAGGAGTTTGATTTGAAATTTCTTGCAGCAGTATCTACTTCCGTAGTTCTCTCCTTTGGCAAACCAAACCCATCCTCACATTAGTGAACTGTAAAATCACTTTCTGGCTTCACACATTTTTTTTTCTCAGTTATAAAAATATTTGTTTAAAAAATGTCACTCACAGAGGATTGTGACATCTCCCAGTCTGTGGCAGAGTCTTTCAATCCACTTTCATCCTTCAAGTACTTTTCAAAAAGTCGTTTGTTGATTGGCTCTTCCATATCAAGAATATCCAGGGCCTGCTGATGTTCTTTCGCAGCATACTAGCCAACCGTGCGCATGTAAAAAACAAGGTTGGGATTTGAAACATCTGTACATAAAGCACCAATAAACACAGCATCACATTTCAAAAGTACAGATTGTATCAACCACTGCTTATCAGCAGGTTTTTCATGCATGCGTAGTCTTATTTGGACACATGTCATGTTACAATTGCAGTCAACTATTTTACTAGTCATTGATAACATGCAAAAAATAAAGTTAAGGCCTACTGAAAAATCTATTATTCAGCATTACACAATCACAGAAGCAGATATGCTTCTAAAATAGTTAATACAGGTTTTAATACAGCACAATCATCGTATTCTATAAGCAGCACAATGTGTTTCAAATTTCTATATTTAATCTACCAGCTGATTCAGTTGTCCTGTGAAAGCTGCTAACTGTATTTATACAACCATAAACCACATCTCCTCTGGTCAGACTACAACCAATTAAAAATGTAAACATGAAGACATGAGACAAAAATTGTTTACAGTTTTTCCCCACAAAATATTAGAGGACTATTTTCTTTCCTGGAAAAAAAAGGTCAGTTGGATTTCTTCAGAATAATACCACAATAGATATTCTGGCGACCATGCTAAAGGTTAAAGAATAAAATCAACTGTCACAAAATTTAAACTTGTTATTCTAGTGAACATAGACATCTACATTGCCTGTCAGGTACCTAATCTTCCCAATATGCATCTTTTATTTAGTTTGGTTTGTTTACAATAGAGGTTAAAACGTGTACTCACATGACATCTAGCTGCAAGGTAGCGACATGCTTCATATAACTGAAAGAGAAGTTTCATAAATATTAGTTATAAAGAGAAAGCATGTTCACTTACACTGCTAGACTCCATTTTGCTCTCTCCTTTTTCAGCTGTAAGGCTTCTTCATCCCTTTCACCTCCAAAAATCTTTCCTGACCAAAATTACTAAGTCTGTAACACTTTCTCTACTACTAAACACTCAAAAGACATTTGCTTCACTCTCGCCTTCACCACTCACTAGCAGAGCAGAAGGACAATTAAAGCAACTACACCCGAAGTGGCACTTCACCTTCCTGTACCTGCTACAGTTATAGGTATGTGGGCCCCTTCTTTTTTCTGTAGCCCTACCTGGGGACAACAGTTTCAACCCGGCCAATTGAATACAGGGCTATACTTGGTTCAGATAAACTACATCATGCAGGTTTTTCAATTACTTTTCCCATAAACCTTATCCTCTGATGGTGAAGAAGTCACCATGGTTAGCAGCAAAGGTCTAAAAGTGGAACAGTAGTAAGCCTTTGACTAAAATGACTTACCTTATCTAGCTTACGCGATCGAAGGGCATGTGCTGCCCTATGATACTGAGCTGTTAGGTAAAGACACTGGGCCAACCAGTAGATATCTTGGGGTTCCTCTAAAAGAAAAGAACAAATTATAAACCATTAACTTATAATATATCTTTAAATACTTTCATATAGAATATTTACTTTTGCTTCACCAGAAAAGTATTTTTCCCCTATTCTAGCATCATCAACGACTTGGATGAGGGAAAAGAGTGCACCCTCAGCAAGTTTGCTGGT
>NW_010114565.1:0-235 GCF_000699245.1 Pterocles gutturalis | reverse complement strand
AGCATCCCAACCCTGGGGACACATCCCACCCTGGGGACAGCATCCCAACCTGGGGACACATCCCACGTGGGGACAGCATCCCACCCGGGTGGTCACCGGGATGTCACGGTTCCCGGTGTGCAGCAGTCACCGGCGGCGGGGACAGCGGAGGGAGAGGCACGATTTGGGCCGTGCGGGTGACAGCTGAGCCCTCGCGGTGGCTTTGCAGGCGCCAGGTTGGGATTAATTTAATTTA
>NW_010114564.1:7179-17920 GCF_000699245.1 Pterocles gutturalis | reverse complement strand
AAGAAAAAAAAAGAAGAAAAAAGGGCAAAACAAAAAAAACCCAACAAGCCAACCATAAAAACCAAACCCAAGCCAACCAAATAACAAAGATTTAAGGCAAAAATAAACAGATAGGCATAGAGAAAGCTGTCCTTGTGGTCAAAGCTAATTTACTCTAACCTTTACTTCTTACCATGAAAGAAACTAAATTCTGATTATTTTGCGGAGGTTATCTATCAGCCTCAAAGTAACAGAAAAAGCAAGGTCCGAGCACCTGTGGCTGACTACTAGTTGTCAGGATTTCATCCGCTACCTGAAAGAGCTCAACCTAGAGCCACTACAGGACAAATGCAAAACCTTGCAAAGTTTCTGAAATCAGCTAATCCAGAAAATAAGTGGGGAATCATATACCCATTCCCAGCACACCTAACAGTTAACACATGGGAAATGCACAGCAAGAGCCTAATCCTAAAAGGTGATCTGCTACTTTCATGTCTACCAACTTCAGCACAAATTGCAGGTGTAATGCTGGCAGTTGAGGTGTACAGCACACAGTATGGTATCTAGAGAACAAAATTACTGGATCTCAGTGTAGTGGAATATACATTTTATTTCTTAAAAAGGAAGGGTACTAACAGAATTTAATACAGTCAAAATTTTACATTTTAAACAAAGGCTTTTCTTTTTCTTAAAAACCAGTTACTAGCAGAGAGGTGAGAGGATTTACACTACTCACAAAATCCAAGCTGAAGACTTTGAGAATTCAAATCTGTGGTTTATACATTTAAAAAACTGTAATAAATGGAAATACAAAATAATACCAACTCTGCAACAGTGAAATGCCCTTTCCTCGTTAGATTGCTGTTTAAGCACCTTTATTTTTCACCCATCAGCTGCCAGGAGTGTGTAGATTTATGTACAAAATAAGCAGTTTGGGACAAAAGATTAATATATAAATTAAAACCATTTATGGCAATACAGTTTCACCCAGCTGCTTTACAATTTTTATTCTCTCTTTTATTTCTATAGAATCTTTCAGTCAGGATGATCTCAAATGCACTTGATAGACTGCTTCAAAAAGCAGCTACATTTACAGGAATTATACAGACAACCTCAAGGAGCAGACATCCAAGAGATTAAACAACTTAACACACAGTAAAACTAAGATCAGATTTACATCTTATATAAATACTGTGCAGATTTATCATCCATCCCACTGAATGAATGGGACAGATCAGTGTCACATCTGAAGCCAAAAAAAAAAAAACTTTCCAACAAGAGGCAACAGAATTTCAGGCCAAATATAGCAGATAGGAGTTCCCTCCAACTATTTAGTTAAATACCATGTTATCTCTGAAAAAGCTTTACAGGAACAGTTTTCTGAATAACTTGCACATATGCTTAGCTGTTTCATAGCTATTTTACAGGCTAGAGACACTGAGAGGGGAGGAAAAAAGAAGGAAAAAAAATGCCACCATCTCTGCCCACTACAAAAGATGTGGCTTTATTATTTATGGAATTCTGCAAATGCAGCTACCAGAGAGGAGGCTGCTCCAGTACAGCATTAAAGACAAAGAAGTTAAGTTATGGCTGGAGAAAGTGTCATCACAGGCTAATCTCTTTAGATGAAGGCTGATGGATCAATCTCACCTCCTCCTCAAAACCCAAGTGTTCCTATTTCCTAGCAGACTGCCCATGATTCTCCCTCCACTGTATTTTGGTTTGTTTGTTTGTTTGTTTTTTTTTTTCCTTTTAACACAAGACAGAAAAGGTCATGAAAGCTGATGAAAGTTCCAGCTGTGCAGCATCCAGTGAACATGTACTCAGCAAAACCTCAGATCATTAATCACTTTCTCTCTCTCCTCACCACAACAGGATACCTGTGTCATCTATGTACATAATAGAACTAATAAAGATGGAGACTAGGTTACAAAAGAGCTTCAGTAACAGTCACCCACTGTTTCATTGCAGCTTGCTACAATCTGGCTGAAGGGTGGAAATGGATCTGTTTGAGCCAAAAGAGAGAACAGTTAAAAAAACCCCCAAAAACCTCACTTTAATTTTCCTCAGTCACTAAGCTTTACAAATCACGTAACATTGCCACTTTCCAAATGTTACTCAAAAACAACAAATCAACTGTCCAGCTAATGGGATGGGAAGAGTACAGTTATGAATGTCATCAGTGACTAGTGTTAAAGAAAGACTGGAAGATAAACAATTCCCTCAAATTCTCAGTTTCTCTGCTCAAGTAGTTCATTATTCTTTTTTAAAACATTTTTTGTTGATAGAAAGCATCACAACTAGACTAGAATTCCACAACATCAATCTTTGTTTTGATTTCTGTAGTTCTCTAGGAAAAAAAAAATCCCAAATCAAGCTACGTGAAGCATTAACAATATTCAGATATTACAATGGAAGCACTTATTTATTACTTCATAGAACAGATTAGTTTTTAAAGTGTATTTACATGTTCTAAGTTATACAAAATACAGTATTCCAATAATCATGTTAATCACCATATTTCAGACAACTTCACATAAAAGTGCAGAGGATGCATCAATCCATGACCCTGGCCAGTAGCAAGCAGTCACTCACAGCGTGACAGATGAGAGCTGCTATTGTGCCCCCTCAGGAAAACAAATCCCACCACACCTTCTGACTGAGACATAGCTGCAGATCTAAGAAAACATTCAGGCAGGTACACGAGCGAAGTTTGAGACCCACAGATCAAAATCACATGCTTTAATTTACTAGACGTATGTGAAGTACTTTTTTTTTTTAATTTTTTTTTAACAGATGTACAGCAAAGGTCTTCTGCTCATGCCTTAGTTGGGAAAATGAAGTAACAAGGGTTTTGGCTATGTTAACAGGCACCCAAATTACACTTAATATCAACAGCCTTATAACTACAACCGATCGTGTGTTAAGGACACAATTCTGCAGCTGACTGCCTGGGTAGAACTTCACATGCAAGAACAGATCCTGTGAAGTCCACACAGTTCTCTTTGGATTCAGGGCTCATCCCATGCAGAAATGACAACAGAATTGAGGCCTTAAAATATTAGGGTCTCAGACAGTGATTTCCTCATGACACAGCACTATCTGGTCACATGGGCAGGTCAAGTCCCAGGTGCAAGAGTGCACTTAGTTAAAGCAATAGCTATTTTTTTCATGCCTTTCTGCAGTAACTCTCCTCCCTACCTGTAAATTCCTTTCACTTTCTTCTAGACTGTGGAAATGAGATCAAGAACAGGACATTCCCAACACCTAAACAAATACATATCTTATGTATGATGCTAAACTGAGAGGATCCAAATTGTCCTAAAATTGTAAACAGTGACACTTCAGTTTTATCACTCTGGCTCAGGTCATACTCTTGCATTACTCTTCTCTTCCTGCTTTCATTCTTCACTCTCCTTGCCAAGTACCTGTATCTGTACATGTATCTTCCTCAAAGGCTTCCCTTCTTTCTGTAGCTGCTTAAACTTAAGAAGTTTGCATCCCAAATGTGACTCACCAGGGGATAGCACACTATCAAACTAGCAAATTACATTCTATACAACAAATCTGCATTATCATTAATTAAATATTTGTACTTTCTCAATTAATGTTATGATAGCATCTCCACAGAAGTTTAGTTCAGCTTATTCTTTCTACCTTTTTCCCTATCTTTCATTGTGAGTTTATCTTCACCATATTACAGTGGCAGATATATAGATGAGAGTAACTATCGGAACATCTAGAAAGCCAGCCAGCGTCTTGTAGTGCTGCAAAGGCAAAACACTAGCATTAACAGGTGATTCTGCTGTTTATCGATTTAGATGTGGGTTGCCAAAAATATTAGATGTATGCATTAAGACAAATTTGCATTTCTCATCTTGTGCTCAGCAACTAAAACTGCGAGTGAACAAAAGCCCATCTGGGTTTTACAAAGGTCCAAGATACCTCCACTCTCACTATAAAGGAAGGCATCTGGTCACAAGGAACAAAGCCCTGTTATGCTGAGGACACTTATGAGACTGAAGCAGCAATATTCTCTTCTGTATAAGTCCATTATTTCTGCTGTCTACATAAAAATATTTTTCCACGCAAGTGGTTTTATTACAGTATTCCCAAAGCTGCTGGCCTTCCACTGCACCTCCCAACTTGAAATTAATTTGGTATAACTAGTAACAGTCCTGCAGATAATACTGAAAGTGATTCCTACAGCTGGAACACCTTGGGCTTTCAAACAGCACAGCAGGGAAATGAAGGATTGTCAGAAGAGAAATAAAATGTTATGAGAAGAACTGCAAAAAGCCACATATGACTTCAAAAAATAAAAAAAGTTTTATTCTCCCAACACAAGTTTATAGCACACTACTTCTTTCACCCTGTTCATGCAAGGCAAAAAAAAAGCGCCAATTCAGATTATCTGAATATCAAAACTACCACTAACCGTGTAAATGAACAAGCAATAGGACCAGTTTACCAGCATTACACCTGCAATCTGAGATACATCCACCTGATCCCAGCACAGAATGCTCAGAATAAAGCAAAGACACACATGACTCCCATGCTTGCTAAAACTTTACAATAACCGTGTGAGAAAAGACTCCTGTGGGAGTTCTTGAGCTTCAGTGGGAGCAGATATTGGCTCCTAGGAAATTTTTAAATGCAAAAATACATTATTATAAGGAGATACAACTACGGGTGGATTAGAAGACCATGTATGAAAGCAATACTGTATTAGATGTTGCGCAGAATTTATTTATAGTGTGTTTGTTCTGTAGAATAAAACAACATTCATTGCATGCAAGTCTCTTATCAACAGTTTATATATTTTGAAAGTTAGTACTGTGAAATGGCCTTTTGGTGTCAATCCACTTCCTAATGAACATACAACTGTGCCAAAAACTGCTCCCTTTACCAGCAGTCCCTGCAGTGATGTTGAAAGGCGCACTCCCTTTATTCTCTCCCCTTGGAGATGGTCCCTTTATGGCTGTAGCAGGACACACTGGCATCAGGCACGCTTACAGCATCTACAGAGCATGTTCCAAGGTTACAGGACTTCAGACTCTTAACAGTGTCAATTCAGCATCTTTTAACATTCAAACTGAGCTAGAAGAATATTGGTCTTATGACCACTATGAAAACGTACCCAAGTTATCACTTACAGATAGGATTGTCATCCTAGTCAAAGAAACAAGATTATATAGTTAATCTTTCTGAGAGGAGCAGAGAGCTCTGAAGCAGTAAGCTTAACTTCCTGAGACTGCAAAAACTGAGAAAAGAATTCAGCATTGCACATAATTTTTTGTCTGGCAATACCTACACTCCTTTAAATAGTTACTACCTTCTCATCTATCTTTGAAGATGTTGCTACTTAACAAAAAAAAAAAAATCTTGAACTACAAAAGCTAAGCTGCACTCACCCTGAAGTGCGATCTTCCAGTTTGGCAACCCATAGACATGTGAATCACAGAATGTGCAAATTTGCACTGGCCTGCAGGGAAGCACAAGAGTTTGCTAACAGTGTTCTCTGAAAGAAAGATCTAATGAACATTCACTGTTAGTTTCCATTGTGTAAGCTTTTAATACAACAGAAAAAGCTAACAGAATTGCACATATTATTCTCACTGACTATTTTGCTGTTAAAATAGCATGACATACTGCAAACCCAAATCCTGTATACAATATATAAGTATTTAAAAGATATTCCTAAAGCAGTAAGACAGCAAGACCCAAATGAAGGACTAGCAACTCCTTGCCCAGTTACAATACCCTTTAGCTTTGTGATTTAAACAGGAAGCATGACTTTCAAGAATAGCCATTCAAAGCTAACTGAAAATTTAGAAATTATAAATACAAAAAGAGTTGCTACATTTATATGTTGTCGGGGTTGTTTGCTTTGTTTTCTTTTTTTAAAAATCCATGGTTTGGCCTTTATCACCAGAGCAAAACAACCAAAAACCCCAGTAAATACCAAAAATATCAGTCCAAATCAGCAATACTTGATACAGATAAAGATACACACGCTGACACTTCAGCAACATGGAGCTAAACTATTCATCTATTTGGAGAATACCCCAAGATTATCTCACAGCTTTAGAATCCCAAATTGTAATAATACACTCACAAGTGTATTATTATACACTTGCTTGTAACCAGCAAGAAAGTTAAAAGCACTTTCTTGACTTCAGAACATGGTCCATTAAAAATAACAGGTCAATAACAGCATTTAATGTATGTGCTCTTTACAAAGGTTATGCCTTCAAAAAACTGATTTTGAATTCTGGGTTTTGAGATTATTTTTTTTTTCCTTTTTAATTAAGTTTACATTAGCTGCTTCTTTGCACCTTTTTCTCTTTGCCCTTCTGAAGTTAGGGGTTGAATATCTTGGCTAAATGCAAAGTCAAAATACTTGTTCAACATGATAGTGTTGAGCTTTAGTGGTAACTAGTTGTGTCTCATGATTTCGGCACTTGTGATTCTGAAAGCTTTCAGGATTATATTTCTTGAGGTGTATGCTGTTTATCAATGTCCAGGCATGAATATACTGATCATCTTTCACTCCTGCCTTACAAGCTCCATTTTGGCTACAAGCATGGCCCAAAAATTAAGTTCTCTTTTTCTTCCCACACAAATTTAGCTCTGAAGTTTTCTCAATATAAGAGCAGATTCTTGTTATGCTGATGAAACTCTTACAAAGGAACTTCCACCTACTTCCTCTATCTTCTACACACAATAAACATCCCTGCAATCTGTCCAAGCTTTCACCTACTCTCCCACACCAGCACAAGGGTCTTGATACTTAAGCTGTCCGTCATAACTGTGGGAAATCATTGGCTGTTTCACTTTTATAAAACAGATGAAAAAAGCACACTTTTGCCACCACAATTCTCATGCGGTCAAGAGACAGAAAATTGTAATATAGCCGCTAATAGCCATTGTTTTGCTGGAGCTAATACTCATGTGGTAGTTTCAGACTGCCAAAAGATATGGGGAATCCACATCTCAGATTAGCACCTTTTCCATGATTGCTAAATCGTTAACAGAATAATAGATCTTGTTTCAGCAAGATACCATAAAAGAAAGCGAGCCTCATAAAAGAAACAAAGGAGAAGGCAGGTTACAGCAGAGTAGCTGTGGAGCAGGGAAGCAACTGAAGTGTTTTACTATTACATGGGTCATTTGATAGAAGTTTATTACTACTCTTTCTATGGCACACTGTGGTGCTTTCTGGATTGTTTGAATACATCTGCTGTATTTTCTGTGCTGGAAGTCTCACAAATCCCAGACTACAAGGAAAAGAGTCTTCAAATATAGCAGTTCTTAATATACACAGACACTTTCATTCAAAACTCACTATTTTCTTCCACTTGAGTGCCAAAACAAGGAGTCTGTCATCAGACTTTGAGACATGAACTTTGAGTACCTTGACAAAACCCCACTAAGTAAGCTTATTGTAGTACATAGTTACAGTGAGAAAGACAGATAAGAAAAGTCATATAGAGAATTTAGGAGACTTTGCACTTTTCATCATGCCCAGCCCTGGGTAGTTCAGATGGGGTACTTGCAGGCAAGCAGGCAGGCAGGGTCATCGTCTGTTGTTTGTGTTGGGACACCTCATAGATTTCACTGCTCACTCTGAAGACTGGCGATTCATGTGTGCTTTTTAGTTTCTTTGTTTTTAAAAGTCTTTAAAGTTGCGTCACTCGGAATCAGATAAGTCACTTTAAACAAAGCAAAGTGTTAAGTGTGACAATTTATTTATAACATACTTCCCACCATCACCACCACACACCACCCTGTGAAATAAAAACCCCTGCTGAAAGGGTGACAATTTTTAGTATTTTTAAAAGAAATCAGACCAACACTGCATGAAGAGCCACTCTAGTCAAATTAAGAACATAACAGAGGGGGAGATAATACAATGCATACATTTACTTTAAGCGTTCTGGATTAGCCTGCTTCTCACTTTGTTAAGAAGTCAACACACAAATGGTCTCACACCAATTTCCTCATTGTGCTTAAAAGACAAGCTAGGAGAGAAGTCTTTAATACAGAAAAGAAATTAAAAAAATTTTTAAATATACTTTTCAGATTTCAATAGGGGAACTGGAAACTAGCCTAAACATCTTTTATCCCACATTCACTCCCTAATATAAATATTAGCCCAGGAAGTGTAGACTAAGAGTCTACACTCTTGTGTAGTGTGTCTAGTGACACAGACACTATCTTAGGATAGTTTCTCTTGTTAAGAGGACTTCTAGACATATACTTCTGTTAAAGCTTCTAGTTCTTGCAATTGTAGGTCATGTAGAAGGTCCCAACATCACACATATTTTTAACACCACATACTGTTGAAGCAGCTTGGTGTTGAGAATGGATTACTTCCAAGAAGGCAAGTCTTGTGTGATAATTTTGTAACAGGAAACATGCTGGAGAGAGGACCAGCAGGCATGAAGAGACCAGATATGCTGCTACACAGGAGACAGTGAGGTAAACTGTTTGTGTTTAGAATGGGTGTAGCTCGTTCCACAGAGCATTCATGAGTCAAAGGACCAAAACTCTTTCTCAAGCTCTTGTACAACAGGTAAGGTGCAATAAAGGAACAGTGGCTTGTCTGCTTCTTAAAAAAACCCTATTCTTCAAAGTATAAGGTACTGGCATTTCCTTAACAGATGGGACTCAAAGTTCAGCCTAATGAGCCAGACCTCTTTTTCTAAATCTCCCAATTACTTCTCAGTCAAGTGTAACATGCTGCTTTATCAGCAGTTCAAGAGGGAAGTCCCTCTAAGGAAAAAAAAGGAGGGGTGGTAGTAGAAATACGGCCCAAAATGCACAGCAAATTAGTTCGTCCATATCAGGAAAGTGAGAATCCCCTACTGTTCTCTCTCCTTGGTTTCTGGAAGTTATCCAGAATTACAAAGATGTTCGAGCACTATCTTAATCAACACTGCACTGACTCTGGTCTGCATAGCACTTGTGCATTAGAGACACCTCAGTTTTTACATGAGATCAAATATTTTCCTGTCTTCCTGTCCTAAAGGTTCCCCTGTTCCTCTTCAACAGGAACAGAGTTCTATACAACAGGTACTTTCTACTGGCTCTGAAGGGGAGAGGAATGTTGCCCAGCAACATCTACTTCTATCTTAAAATCATGTTTCACAATTTGACTGGGAGGGGTGGGTAGGGTGGAGAGGGAGAAAAGAGCAGGAGTTCAAAAAGGGGGGGAAAAAAAAAAAAAGAAAAAAAAAAGAAAAAAAAAGAAAAAAAGCAAGGAGAGTCTCCTAGGCTCTCTCTCCACTTAAAATGGAGATTACAACAGACAGCAAAAGCCCTGTCCAGTCAGGAGGGATCTACATCTATTCCTCCAGACAGGTCAATCTGTTCTATTGTATGACACCAGAAAATGCTCTATTAATGTTAAAAACAAAGTTGCAAATATGGACACTAAAATTTTGGACAACACAATGAATGATCAGGAGAGGATCTGAACAAGTTGTGCCAACAGAAACAGGGTTTGTTGTGGTTTGGTGGGTTTTTTTTCTTTTGTGTAGATGCAAAATGGCAAAGCCTCCACAAACTTTATTTCTGGGAGTCTCTACAGAAGGCAGAGAAGTCTAAGAGGCTAAAACAAGGAGCCCTAACAAGGAAAAGGGGTGTGCTTACAAGGGTCCGTATCTGGTCTCGTATTTAGAAACAATGTTCTTGCATCGTCCCACTTCCTTGCGCAGCTCTGCAACCTCCGTCCTCAGGGCTGTATTCTCCTTCTCAAGAAAGGCTGCCCGAATTGTGATCTGATTCTCCTTTAATCGCCGAGCATCACGGGAACGCTTTGCTGCCACATTGTTCTTCTTTCGCCTTGTCCAGTACTTTTCGTCCTGTAGCAAAAAAGGGAAAAAAAAATATGCCAACTTGACAATTACATCAAATAGACACCTCTTTATTGTATAATGACATTCACACTGACTGCTATATTGTAGAATTCCTTCATTGGTTTGCAGAGCTCAGACACCAAAATGTAGGCAACACAGTACTGCAAGATTTAATCTTTACATGAGTCTTGTTTCAGGATAAACCAAATGCACTGCTAGAACAAGGGAGACTGAGAGACTTGGCTACTAAGAAGTTGTCCAACTGAAATGCTCCCTTTACTTAGTTTCAATTTGGGAACAAACTTCCACAGAAAACAACCTGTTCTGTTGTCTTGGCTGCTTAAAGCTGGATCAAATATAATGCTGAGCAAATATACACTATGGTGTTGAAAAGTGCAGTTGATGAGGATATGACTTGATATTCTTCTACTTCCAATTTCTGTGTATAGCATGATCAGTTGCTTCTGCCCAGTAATTAACTCATGATACCAAACCAGCAAAAGCAGCAAAAACAGCAGCTGACTTGCCAATTCTGATCTTGGCAGTGCTTCTACCCAGTCGTGTACGTACAGCGCATTAGCTTTATGTGTCAAAATGTTTGGGCAAACAGTCAGAAACTTCTGTCAAGGCCTAGAGAAGTCTGCAGCAATAAATCTGTTACCTTTTGCTCATCTGGGACAAAAACCTTCTTGGCTTTTTTGATCATTGGTTGTGGTTTCAGGTCCTCCTCAGTAAACTTGTGCTTGCGAGGATTGAAGAGCTCACCACCAGGCACACTGGACAGCACTAAATCAGCAGGGTCAGGGTTAAAATTCACCTCAACTTCTACGCAGTCAGGATCAATTGGGCTGGGAGTATTTCTCTCATTTTGTGGTGGGGACTCTGGCAACAACAGGAGA
>NW_010114564.1:0-7161 GCF_000699245.1 Pterocles gutturalis | reverse complement strand
CAGGATAGAGAGAATTAACTAAGAAGCCAACTTGGATATCCCTTTTTATGGCCCTACTGTGGGCAATATTTAATAGTATTATTTGGTATTTCCGTAAGGAGTGCTTGGTGCTGTACAGCTGCTGGTACAGAGAGGGGCTATGCAGTCCAGTTTGTAATACAAACTCTAGGAACATATGCCAGATTAACAGCCATGAGTAGACAAACACAGGACAAGAATTAATACTTCCTCAGCAAAAACTACATGCTTTGCACACTTAGGAAGTATCTTCTATAGCAGTGAGAAGTGAGGAACTTGTATTAGCCCGAGTTTTGTGCCACAGAAAGCCTTACAGAAACAAGCCTGCCCAAAGACCCAGGTCCTGGGTCCTTGGAAGACAATTGTATTTCCAAACAAAGGACTAAATAAAGGTGGGTTTATTAAAAATGCAACAGTATTCTACTTCTTTGCCACATGGAAACAAATGTTCCAACAGACTGACATTGACAGGGTTCAGATGAACTTTGTCATATTTATCTATTGTTTACAAACTTTATACCCATGAATTGCAAATGTCAGTGCAATCTGAAGTAGTGATGAATTAATAAGTTTTTTCATACACCACCTAGAAAAAAGCCACCCCCTGTGTCTTACTGAAGGAGTTCCACATTTTGCCTTTCTGTTGCAGATTCACAGTGAAGCCCTGAGAAAAATGCTGTCTAAAAAGTCTACTCATAAAATAGTACTGTAGAAGTTTAGTGGCTATCATATTTAAACTCCAAATCTAGAACAAACTAAGTTGCTAAATTCTTTAACAGAGAAGATCTCCATACTACAAATGAAGAGCAGAAGTTTCCTAGTACCATTTAAGTACAGTTTTGTTTCTTTGTTCTTCCGTTCTCGCTTCAAAGCACCACAGAACGTCAAACTGCATAATTAACACCTTTTCCAAGGGTCTGTTCTCACATTTCACAGACTAATGTTAAAAGATTACTTAATTGTTTTTATATTAAGCACTGTTATTTGAGGTACATTAAGTTAGCATAAGTTCACCCAAGCAGACCAAGCCACCAAGGTAGCACAAATGACTTGTCACAAATTATTAAACCTGTTGTAAAATAACCCAAGAAACTATTTTCTCAACATGTCCAGCTTCTCACTAGATTAGCAATACCAAGAAAGCAAATACTTTTACATTGGTGTTTCAGGTCTTCTAATTTCAAAAGAGAAACAGACTGCACACTGAGACACTCACTCATTTTTTTTCCAGGAGAGGAAGAGGGGAAGAAGAGGCAAGGCAGCATCTTCATGAATTTAAACATGGTCTGAGGCTCTACACTGAGCATATTTGTGCTACTTAACCTGCCATACCTAACACCGACAGGTTAGCATGTCTCCTCTTTGATCTAAAGAGGCACTTTTTAATAGGAGAACAACAAAAGTCCCTCAGAGACCCATATTATTCCATCTACCTTTGCTGGAGGCTGCTTCAGATTTCTGGTAAACTGCAGTGGAAGAGGAGGATGCAGGAGAACCAGTGGAAGCACTGGCAGACTCCTTTCCTTCCAGCTCAGCCACAGGCAAGAGTGGATTCTGATTCAAATCCAGGTGAGTAGGGCTGGAAGGAATTCCATTCTCCAGCAGGAACTCATCCAGATCCATGTACTCCAGGTGGAAAGACTCGCCATCGTAAGGAATAGTTTTGTCCCAAATGGGTGGCATAAGGGAAGCCGAGACTGCCATAGTGCTGGCAGCTGCTGCCTCATCTTCCTCAAGCTTTATCTTCTCCTTCTCTTTATCTGAAAGACACGAGTAGGTCACTTTACAAGCTGCAACACAGAGGAGAGGCTAAGGTTTAAGACTCTAACAAAATCCCCATGACAGGAAATTCAGTAAGCTGTACTCATGACATGATCTGAAAAATCAGATGTAGAAAGGCAACATTCATACGCTCATATGTAACTCAATATGGAATGTTCTGACTTCATGTGATGGCTGGACCACAGAGTAGCCTTGAAGACCAGCATCTTACCAAACTTACCAAAGTGATAGAACACTGCATCCAGCTTATTAACTAGTCACTGCAAAACAGCCTGGTTTTCACAGGCTTATCTTGGAAGACAGTGAAAGTGAGTGTCCATAAGTAGGATTACACGGGAAGCCATTAAGAAAACTCTGAGGAAGCAGAGCAGTTTATTCTATGCACAAAGAAAGGAGCAGAATAATAATCTAGATACAAACAAGAAAGAAATCTGGGTTTTCAGATTATACTCGAAAATTATTCAAAAGGTCCACAGGATACCAGAGACCCGGATATCTACTGTTCAGTATTTTAGAAGCATTTCTTTCTGAAATGACTCAGCATGTCCACAGAAAGCAATAGCTCCAAATGCTGTTCACTATAGATAGCTCAGAGTACCTACATACAATTTTCACTCTTTGGGGAGATGTCTAATAAGGCATACTCCCACATCTCACTCCCAAGCCACAAAAGACTGATGAAATTTTCTCAATTTACTGTGCTACAGTGCCCATATTACAGAAAAATGTCTGTTTCTATGTTCGCCATAGCTACTGGATCTTAACAATTGTCTGGGACAGAATCCAAGCAGAAAACTCAAGTTATGGAATAATTACATAATTTAAGATAAAAATAAGCAGGCAGAAAAGGAAAAAAAAAAAAAAAAAGAAAATCCATGTAATTTTCCTGATCCAGTTCTCCATGTAGCCATGCGGTTCTAGCAGCACTGAAGGAGGCATTGCAGAAGCAGCGCTAGCACTGCCAGCACTGTCGTCAAAAGAAATGGTCACCAGTCGTACCCTAACCAAGTGCAAATCGGGTCTCACCATGGATGTTGACAAATATCCAGTCCAATGGAACAAGGATTCCAAGGACATACGTTTGGATCTCCAGTATTCACAGAGTTTAGCCTGACAAAATGCTTAAGTCTTTGGCATCAGGATTTTCTAGACTGGTTACAATATGTTAAAGGAGTATTTTTCCTTTATTCGGAGTGGGGGTGAAACACCGCTCTAAATCAGAAAAGCCTATTTATGTAAATCCTACTCTGATAGAACTGGCATTCCTTCCGCTGTTGCCTTAGCTGGTGTAGAACTGAGACTGAAAGAGCTTTTTATGGCTAAAGAACAGTGCTGCCATACAAAGTAAATTATAATTTTAACCTTCCATACTCTGAACATTGTATACAAAATAAGATACTGATTTTAAACTAAACATCTGAGAAAATATTCACCAGCCACCAGCTTGGGACTAGGAGAAGGTACGTAAAAAAACACGTTAAATTTAGATCAGCAACTCCTGAACCTGAGCTTTGTTATTATCATCTTGCATCTTTTGGCCTTCCCCCTTGCCAGTTCACACTGCTGCCTCTGAACTGCCATCTCCCAACTCCTATCCCTGCTACAAACTCCTTTTTGCAGGGGAGTTTTGCATCTTTCCTACCCTTTACTTGGGCAAAGCAAACGTGCAGGTTAACAGTCATGACCCAAATAACCTGAATGCTTCTCAACAGCCTCACTTGAAGTTAGAAGAAAAACAGCATCTGCTCCACATATAAGGATGATTTCACTTACTACTGAAGCACACCACACCTAATTGGAACTGCCATTTTACATCCAACTTGTGAATCAGGGACTGTGTATTTCCAGAAGGTTTGCAAAGTGCCCTGCACAACCAAACCCAGGTTTGCATTGAACACTGTGGACAGTTTCCTAGTAAAGACATCACCAAAACAAATGCAAGTGACAATAACTAATTCTTTGTAAATCACTTTATTTTTTAATCAACATGATAAACTTGTGAAGTTCAAGTCAAAACATCAACAGAAGAAAAAAAAAAGATCATTCTTTACTCTTGAAAACAATAGTATTCCATTATAAATTATGCCCATTTTAACACACGCCAGCAGTGCTTTTGTTTTTGCAACAACATCTCCAAGAGAGGAGAAAAGGAACCTTAAGCAATTAGTAGACTAAACATAAGGCTTAAAAATATTTTTCAGAAGGCGGATGCCTAAAAGACTATACTGCTGGTGTACATGGCTCTTCTCAGATCTTTCAACACGTTTTACATGGGCACCATCATCCTGCTGTACTTTAGTAACCTGAAAAGACTGTGGTCCCTCCAACTTCCTCATTATCGTCCCTGGCTCACACCAGATTAGATCCTTCCTTCACATGAGAAGACCATCTGAAATTTCTTCCTTTTGCTACATGTTGACAACCGGACAAGCACTGGGTCCCCAGCACTGTCTTTCTTTAGGTATGCTGTCTGTCTCCCCTCACTTTTAACAGCAATATCTGAAACAAAATAGCAGAAGTTAATGTGCACATTGGGTGTCCATGTATTTCAAACATGATACATAAAAAGATAAAATTGTTGTATGATAATTTTTGCATTGACATTTTCCCACTGGCTTTCTTTCAATTCATTTAATCTTTATTTCTGCTGCACAACATCCTGCTGGTGCACAATATCTAATGAAACACTAATTAATTTCTTGCATGTTGAGGGGAAAGTTTCTGCCTGCCCCAGGACCTGAAACATTAATTCTCTGAAGATATTTATAGTGTAAACAGGTATTACCTGACAGCAGAGCTGCAGTATCCTAAGAGGCTCCGTTTGCAGTGATTCAAGGTCACCCTGATAAATCTGGACTGTACTTCTGCAGCTGATAGCTCATGTCCGATTTAGTCCCCTCATTCTGCTACTGTGACCTATTCACTAGGCTGTACATCTGCTGTTAACAGAGAGATCACTACTTCATGCTAAGTAATCTAGGCAGAGCATTCCAGTTCTTGAACTGTTGGAAATACTCCTGTTTCAGCCAAAAGCAGCAACCTGGAAAGAGCTTTATTCCACATCCTGGTTCTTTCTCAAAAGAAACCCAACAAACAAATGAAAGCCACATCAGAAGACATTCTGGCCACAACTGTCAAGTGCTATCCCAGCCACAAATAGAACAAACACTTATTTGACAAAGTTCTCCCCATTCATCAAAAAACATTGTCAAGTTATGCTGAAAACACTATATAGACTAAGGCTGATTGCTCCATAAATCTTTAGCGCCACTTGTGACAGTGTAACGCAACTGTGTTCCCAACACCCATTACTGTGACGTTTGTTGAGGCATTCCTCCTGCCACAGCAGTGCACAACTGGTCATTAGGGCATTCTTTGGAGAGTCTGCAGCAGCTCATTATTAATAGGAGACACCTACGCTCCTGCTCCAGAACATTAATTCCCTTCCCTTACCCCACAGGACTTTTATAAAAAATATTGTTATTTACTTAATCCTTACAATGTACATGACAACAACTTACAGCAAGGCCAGTCAGATTTACTTGGTATATGGCAGGACATTCAAAATTATGGCATTCAGCTGGTACTGGATGTCCTCCTCTGTTGCTCAGAAGGATTAGAAAGCCTGCTTGCTTACTGGGTAGTCAAATTACCTACAGCAGTTGGAAAACCCATAGGTAGCCTGTGGACGCTATAAATGGACACTGCAGCTAGTTGATACCTTTTCTTGCAGAATAAGACAGAAAATTGTATTTTTGTCAACAGGCATTCCAGAAAAAAAGGCATAGGGTCTCTTCTCAGAAAGCTTGCTGAAAACACACCACTGTATTAAGTAAATTAGTAATTATTTAACATTTTTGCTGTGTTACTATACTGTAAAGGAACAGAAAATAAACAAGGATCCTCTGAAGTCAGATGAGTCACAATTCTACTGACAAGTCTTTTGTAAAATTAAGAGTAACTCCCTGCTAACACAGAAAACATTCTTTCTTTTGTCTTGCAAATACACAAGAAAAGCATCAGTGATCAAAATAAACAGAAAGCAACAAGTTCCACAAAGGGTGAAGTGAAACAGTACAAGGTGGACTAAGGAAACCTATGGAGAAATTTTAAGAATGAGAACAATCTGAACTTCATCACAGCATGAATGGAGAGAGGCAATCAAGATGCAATGGACTCACTAGCAAGCTGTAGAAAATAAAGCTGAACACCTTCCCAAGCTGGAATGGGGTCATCTAATAAAAGGAAAAGTATCAAATGTTTCTAATCTTAGAAAAATGCACTACCCCAAAATCATTTTTATCTTAAAATGTTACATCTCCATAGGCCAGATCACATGATTCTGGACAAGAAAACCACTCCTAAGACAACGTCACCATATCCCACTCAGCTACCATCATAGTTTCCACACATGAACTTAAATTGTTCCTGTTGGCACTATCCTCTTTAAAAAGACTGGGTGAAGAAATCTTAAGAAATCCTATAGTGTTACAGGTTTAAGATTCTATGTACTGCTGCATCCTGCACCACAGCAACATAAATAAAACCTTTATCAGAGGCTAGCTCTTTATTTTTTAACAGAAAGGAGAAAAAATATTTGCCAGAATCACAAAATGGATACATTTACACAGTATTGTGCAATGTTAGACATACAAAGTAAATGGATTTTAACTAGGATCCTCACTGGGAGCAATCTTGTCAACCCTGCTTGCATTGTGGTCTACTCTGGATATTGTCTGATATTACTAAAATGATTCCCAACCTCAAAATTCCTAAATGTAAGGACTTACTTTATTATACACTGGACATTACAGCAGTGCAGATAAACCTGAGCCTTCCTCAAAATCAAACTGATACTCGGGCAAAAATCCTGACAGGTTAAAAAAAAAAAAAAGTAAAAAAAAAGCGTGCCATCAGCAACGAAGACTATAAGCACCAGCACTGTTATTTATACAGCTGCTGTCCGCATAATCAGTGGGAGAGAGCCAGCTCCAGCATATACAGGATTGCATGCACAGGCACTCAGTTATACCCTTTCGGATTATCACTAAACCCAGTCTGAAGCAATCTGCTGTTTATGCATGTGATCGTACAACTTTTCAGCAATTACGGTGAAGGAAGACTCAAACCCTTTTCAGTGCTGCTCCTACCTATGCGGCTAAACGCAGGGGAGGCTGCAGACAGCTAAGGGAATAAAACCAGCGTGTCACGTCCTGACTTCTACCTGTCCCTCGCACCTGACGCATTTTATTTTGCCCATCGCAGACACGTAAATACACCCGAACGGACGACAGCGGCAACTGAATTTTCCAGTCGTACCGGCTCACCAGAGAGACCCAGCCGGCGGGGCGGCCACCGGCG
>NW_010114563.1:0-34774 GCF_000699245.1 Pterocles gutturalis | reverse complement strand
ATATAAAAAAAAAAAAGCAGGATTCTCAGTGAACACAAAAGTCTATAAAACTACCATTGATCTGTGTTGTTTTCTTCCATTTTTTTTTCTTTTTAAAAGTTGCTTTAAAAAGGATAAAAAGTGCACAGACACCCTTATAAGGCACAAACAGATCTTCTGTACAAATCATGTATCGGACTGTTTAAAAAAAATAGCAATACGAGTACTAACAATTAAATCTCTAAGAGGCTACCTTTTCCTGGAAATTTTTTTTTTTTTTTAAGAGGCCTATTTTGGAAAATTCCTGTTGCCCTCAGATAGGCAGGGTGATATGTCCACTGCTCTCTCGTCCCTCTTGCCACACTCCAGACCCTGACTGAGCTGGCTCCCTTGCTGGTCCTGCTGGATGTCACACTTCTGGAAACTGGTCTCAGCTGCTACAGCAAAAAATTCAGCCTGTGCAATGTGTCCTGAACAGGTCAGACACAGCCTGGGGTGGATTCAGTATTTCTGGCTGGCTTAAAAAGAGAGCTACACCAAAATAAAAAAACCCCACCCCAGGTATGCAACAAGCCCCATTCACTGCAGAGCTGAGGTGTCAGCCAAGCAAACAGGCTCTGCTCGTGCACGTAGTGTGTGCAGCCACCAAAAGGGACTGGGCACCCCTGAAAGCACCACAGCAACCCCAGGGATGGCTGCTGGGGTTTGCCAGCCCAGAGCTGATCCAAGCTAGCATCGCTTGCTGTAGATACAACTTTCCTTTAATTCCTCAGCATGCAAAAGCTTCCCACTGAGCCCCTTCACCAGGCAGGCGCTGACCCACCTGACCATTCATCCCATGCTCACTTACTTTACCATCATCACGCTCTTAGTATTGTGCCCACGGACCGCAGCCAGACGCTGGTCTGCAGAGGTGGTGCTGGTGGCTCTGCCGAGGGCTGAGCACGCTCGGCGGTGGTGCAGCCAGAGGCACGAGCTGAGTTTCCAAACAGGGCTCTGCAAAGCCGGCAGGCTCTCCTGCCAATGCAGCAGGGCAATGGGTGAGACATCTCACTCTACAGCAGCCTCTCATTTACACACTTAATTAAAATGTTAATTAGCTCTTCAAGGGAAAAAAAAAAGATTTCTCCATACCCTGTGAGCTGGCATGCTGGAACAGGCTGCCGAGCAGCCACGGCCCGCTGCAGGAGGAGGATGCTCCCCCTGGGTGTGCTCTCCATGATGGCAGAGCAAGGCTGGGACAGGGCTGAGTGCCGGTCGGTAACCAAGAGCAGTACTGCCAAACCACCACCCAGGCAGCGGTGCCACGAGAGGTGGCAGTGCACCCGCAGCTACCGGCACCTTGGAGGAAAAAGGGAACGGCGAGGTGATAGACACTGACAATGTCAGGCTGCCCCTCTGTGCCCTGAAGCCCTAAAATGGGCGGAGACTGCTAGTTTTTTTTGGACTAAAACGTGATAATTGCACCTTTTTGAAGAAAGCCATTCTTAGGCACTTGGTGGCACATGGTCACCAAGCTAGAATGACACCAGCCCCTCTCTCATCCTCCCATTTGCATCCTCTCTCTTCCCCTCTTTATGAACCTGGAGCAGCTGGAAACCAGCCAGGCTTGGGCTGAAGGACCGGAGAGGAGTCATGGGAGTGGACAGAGGATGGAGGATGGCAGTCAGCTCCTGCAGGAGCAGCAGGGAGGAGGACACCAAGCTCCCCATACCATCCCTGCTGCTGCTTGCTCAAACCACCCCCAGCTCATCCACGCTGCTGCTGCTTGTAGCTGCCTAGTGTCACAGCTGAAATCCATTTACCTTTTAAGTCCCAACATCTAATAATAGCCCCAGAGCCTTTTTCTCTCCTCCTCCTAGGTAAACCAAGTAAGCTAGATCCCTGTTCATCTCAAGTTCTTATCTACAGTTGGGACCAAGTATCTGAGCTGTGCTGGGAAACCTAGAAAGGCAGAAAGAGCAGGTAAAATCAGCACATACACAGTCCCCAGAAAAAAGGTAAGCCTACTGGGACTGGGTCAGAAATTAATTTCTCACCACAGGCTCTAAAAAGTCCCTGTGGTGAGGCGAGAGGAAGGTAGAGCCCTGCCGCAGCGCTGGCTGCAGGGGAGGGTCGGTGAGCCAGGCAGGACGGTGTGAGACAGCAGCTACGCCACCTGCAAAGAGGAACAGAGCAAAACACCGGCGCATGAGCCTGGAGGTGACAAACGCCATCACTGCAGATGGCGGTAGCCCCGAGCTTCTAAGCCAGGACTGCAGTGTGCCTGTCCAAACACCTCTCATCTACAGGCTGCAACTTAGAGCTCCGGCAGCCAGATGTACGGGCAGTGCCTGAGCAGCCATCGCTGCTGCAGCCGTCGGGGCTGGCTGGGGCTCTCGGCGGGCTCGGGCTCCTCCCTGCTACCCTGTGTGAGCTCCCCAGGTATCTGCCTCCCTGGCCAAAAGTCCCTGCTCTGACACACAAAGCAAAAGCTGCTTTACCTAAGTCCAGACCAGCTTCTCTATGTGCCCCAGAAGCCTGTGCAGGGGGGCAAAACCCAAACACGTGAGAATCTGGCTGTGCTACTATTTTGGCCTCGGCTAGCTCCCCTTAAAGGCTGAACATGACATTTTCAGATCAGTTTTGTCCACTGTGAACCCTCCCACTGGGCCTTGTTCCACCCCAGCGCAAGCACCCAGCAGCAGCCCAGAGCTGTAGAGGTTTCGGGGTTGGGGAGCCCAGTGCCACCCAGCACTGACCAAGTGGCAACCTCCCCTTCCCAATCCGCACCACAGCAAGCCTCCTCTGGAGAGGAGGAAGAGGAAAAAAAGAGCTTTTGCACGGGAAATTTCTCATTTTCAGCCAGGTTGGGTCCAAACCGCGATTCCCATATTTGCCCGTGGGCACATGGCTTGGCCGGCACAGCAGACGTGCCTTTGGGCCAGCCCCACGTGATCCTCAGCTCAATTTGATCCCTGAATTGTGCCCTACCAGTCAAATAAGGAAACACAGAAAACGAGCCACTTGATAACGACTGACCAGCACGATAACCCATAAGCAGGGACGGAAAGGCATGGTTACTGCTAGCGGCGTTCCCCCTTCCTACAGCCCGACCCGGGCGCTAAGGGCGGTATATTTTAATAACATCTTTGATGACCCGTCGGCAGATTGGGCAGCAGGCGTTGAGCTGCTTCTTCAGCTTAAGACCGCAGGTGTTGCAGAGGCACATGTGTCCGCAGGTGTAGATCACCGTGTCCACCTCGCTGTCAAAGCAAACGGTGCATTCCCCGTTCTTGCTGCTTGATGGCTCCGGAGGGGGGAAGACAGGAGAGATGGGGGGGCTCAGGGGAGAGCTGGGAGCAGTCACTGCAAAGGAGGAGGAAGGAATGAGATCACTTAGTCACCAGGATGGTGTAGACCTGACACTATAACACATACTCAAGTCAATTTTTAAGGCTCTTCCTTCCTTAGTCCTTGCCCAGTTCATTGGGACAGACAAATCCCAGCAGACAGCACAGGCACAGCTCCAGGCAGAGCTGCCATCCCTCTTCTACAGCGGGAGCAAAGCACGGCTCGCCTGGGCTTCCCCAAGCAGGGCTGTGATTTTGCACACCCGTTGCATGGTGTGGGTGAGCTGAGCCCGGCTCTCCCTGAAGGAGCTGTGCCCCATGCAGGGCCCTCCCGCGCCTCGCTGGCTGTGCTGGGTGGCTGTGGTGTGGCACAATGGTGGCATGTGCCAGGGATGGAACTGGGCAGGGCACTCAAGGCTGTGTGCCCGAGACCCAGACACCAGCACGTGAATGTTTACATGGGCACCCCTCAGCAGTGGAGCCCTGGCAGCGCAGAAAGCGGTGGTCTGGGTGGTGTAAGACCCCCAGGCACAATGCTGCACCGCTGCTATTACAGCACTGCTGCTGCAGCATGGGCAGCCCCATGGGGACCACTGTCATTAGACAGACTGATGAAGTGGGAAGCAACATGCAGCCCTTCTTCAGCCTCTGAAAAGCTTCCCACCGCTTCATTTTCCTCCAACTATTTCTGCTGGCCTCGCAGGACATGTAACATCTCACCTCTAACCTTGCCCTGCCCCAGCATTGCCCATCAGCCCAGATTCCTGTCTCAGCCTTACCGAGCGAGGACTCTGACGCAGACGATGACCTGTTGACGCTGAAGGCCATGTCCGAGTCGCTGTCATACTGCGAGCCGCCGGGAGATCCTGAGGGAGAGACGGTCACTGGGCTGGACTGCACAGTGCCTGCAAACACAGGGGAGAGCTGAGCCTGCCGCAGGGTGATGGGCACCCAAACCCCAGCTAATGTCCCCTGGCCCAGAGAGTCGCTCCCACCCCAGTGTGCAGGGGGCTTCAGGATGAGGTCCAGCTGCTAAGTGCTGCCCTTTAGTAACAATACAGGTGCGTGATTCTGGATGTGACCTCCAGGGCCTGGACCTCACTATTCCATTGTACAGTTTCTGTTCAGTGCTTCAGTGAAGCGAGCAGCAGGTTATCCTGACAGTCACAATTTAGGGTGTAAAGTCAGTTCCCTGCAGTCCCCATCTCTCCAGCAGCAGTGGCCTCAAGCTATCACTGTCTCACTATCAGGTCAGGGGCAGCTGGGAAAGGGCATTGCTTTAAATGAGAAAAAACTTGTTTTACAAAGTCATCAACATCTGCTTTTCAGACAGAATCCTGAACAAGAGGAAAGGAGAAGCACTGTAACTGGTGACCAGCAACAGATCAGAAGTGACACCTGATGCCTGAGCTGTGGCAGTGCTCGGGGAGCGATTACTGTCCATCAGCAACACTGTGCTTAAACCAGAGCTGCATTCGCAGAAAACATCACCATTACCAAGACAGGAGTTTAATACCTGTTGGCTGGAATAGTGGGTTTATAAAGAATCCCTTTTAAAAACAACTCTGAAAACCAGCTGTCCCACACAGCCATCCCTCCCTCCCTACCTGCTGATTATTTTCTCTCTCAAGTCTCATCCCTTTCTGGGTGACTTATATAGGCTGCACACATCTATATGACAGCTACCGTGTGTCGCTGACTCTTGTTTGCAAACACCAGGTGAGATCAGGAGCAGCTTACTCACACCGGTGACCACCTGCTAAAGGCAACGCTGCGCATGCAAACCCGTAGCTCCCATTCTGGCCCGGGAAACTTCACCAGCCAGGTGCTCCCCATTGTTATTTCTTTTGGCTACACTTACCCAATATTTTGAGCTGGTTGATTACACCATGGATTGTAAAAAACACCCAGAGAGACTGTGAGGTGTCGACGCACATTAGCATGCCTCGGCTGGCTCCGTTCACCCCGTGGTGCACCTCCCCATTTGGCAAGACCATGAAACTGAGAATGTCGCCACTGCTGAGGACTGGGAACGCTCGGTAAACCACCCAGTACTCCTTGCGGTCCAAGAGAAAATCTGGATCTGCTGGGAGCTCATTTGTCCGTAAAGTACTCGGATCACAAGAAGTGATCCCAAATGAAAGGGCCCCGTAGTACGGCAACCCAAGATGTCCTACTTCCACAAAGAGGCTTTCACCGATGTGCAAAGGCCGGTCAGAAAACACCAAAGTCCTATTGCTTTCTTGCCAGTTGGTACACGCAACCATCCGGTCCTGAGAAAAGGTGATGTCAGGTCCGCGGGTGGGGTGGAATCGTAGGTCTGTGTCCAGGAAGGCTGGGACCCCCTGGGCACGCTGCCGTCGGTTTGGGCAACAGGGGATGATGTGGTTGTCTGTCGCAAGTCCTGGTACCCGACTTAGGTTTAAGTTTGCGATTTTGGCCACCACTTGGTTATTCTCCAGTTCGTTGTTATTGAAGTTGGCTGAATCATGGTTGCTCTGCGGAAGGCAAGTGCTGAGACGGGCAGTGCTGAGACGGGCAGTGGTCATGGTCTCTGCAAACATGCTATCTGTGAGATAACCCAATGACAAGGGATGTTAGAGTCAAGATACAATTGCCTGCTTTTATAGTTACAATTGTTATTATTTCAGCATACAGATTATCACAATTCTGTTCCTCTGAATGGAAAAAAAAAGGAAAAATTAGCCAGAGGTCAAGCACTAATGAAAGGTTAGTGGTGGAGAGTCTCATGTGGAGCAGGCAGAGAAATGGTGCTAGCTGAGGAAAAACAAGTGTCACAGAGTACTCATGTAATCTGGGAGCTCCTTGCACTGGTGAACTGGGAAAAGCTGTAAACCAGTGTGGTCCTACAGCTTTCTCAGGAGAGGGGTCTAAAAGCTTTGAGAGTGCTCCATAAAAGAAGGAAACGTCTCAATATCTTGTTGTCGAAAGGTCTCATGCAAGCCAAATCCCCAACAAGGCGATGGGCAAAGGAGCACAAGCAAGAACAGATTTTCCTTTCACGCTCCTTGTCACCGCCTTACAGCTGGGAGGTGTCTAGGCACAGGTGTGTCCAAGGGAGGTAATTTCATTTTACAAGAAGATTTCAAGCCTCGTCTCTCAGGGGTGTTCACACCACTGCAGAGATTTTTGAATTGAGAGCTTGTCACAAATGATACTTGCTGCAGGTGTTACAATGAAGATCTTTTTATAGTAAGAGAGTTATTTTCACCTTTCACAACAAAGGGAAAGTCAGCATGCTGACTCTTAACTGATTTCCCAGATATTCACCTGGGCTGTACCAGGCCAGGGGAGGGGATTTAAAGGTGTGGGGAGGTTTGGGAGTGCCCTTCCTTCTACCTCCAGCACTGCCCGGGGCAGCTTGGACACTTCACTCCCAAGGGAAGGTGTTAGCCAGCTGAGCAAAGTCAAAGCACATGGAGGCTGAGTGTGTGCGAATGAAGCAGGCTCCTGGTCTTCCCAAAGATGGAGAGGGGAGAAGCATCCCAGCACCAACACTGCCTGCTCCTCAGAGGAGAAAATCACCAGGCTTTTACCAAAGAAGCAAAACCCAAATCCATCCAGCAGCTGCAAAGCAGAGGCTGCCTTTGCTCAGAAGCCCACGCAGGAGAGGCCACCAGTGCAGGCTGATGGCTGGACCAGATGCGTCTAGCAAGCACAGGGTATCTGTCAAGAAAGCTCCCACAGAGGAGTAAGACACATCCAAGCTTCATGCTGCTGAAAGATGCATTTTGTGCATCTGCATTTGAGCTACATTTCACAGCCTTCTCAACCTACAACATTTTGGGAGGAGACAGAGAGAGCAACATGTCTCCTATGACAGCACCACATCTGTAGCAAAGAGGCTGGGTCCCCTGGGGCGCCACATGGCTGAGCATCACCCTGATTCCTGGGGCAGTTTGTGGGGCTTAGTACTTTGATTGAAAAAAAAATAAAAATCAGAGTACAGGTGCCCTCATGCAGAGTCTTTCACTCGCACACTTGGATGCTGCAGGCAGGATGGGGGTTGGGGGGCAGAAATAAGCTGTATTTTATTTTTCTATCTATAATCTAATGAGGAAGAAGGACTGCTCTGGGGAAGCAGCTGCACTGGCCAACACAGCAAACGCTCCTTCACCTCTGTGATGAGCACCAGAGGCTGGAGTGTGTTGGAATTGCAATTACTGAATAAGCTACTGGTAAGGTTTAATTACACTTTTGAGGCAAAGCAGGCAGGGCGAGGTGTTGTTTATGTGTAGCCTTCTTGGCTGTAAAATAATTGGTACCATTTGGAATAGTATGTGATGGAGCTGCCTGCCTGCTGGACTAACCATTTCACAGCTTATTGCTGGTGTCTGCTCAGTGTAAGGATGCAGGCACCATCCCCTCAAGCAGGTGCAGCTTAGCTTGGCTGTTAAAACTAAACCAGCTCCTAGGAGCCTTCAGGAAAGGGCAACACTCTTGTATTTTAAAAGGATTCCCTGTGGTGTAGACCAGTTCAAAACATTCCATCTAACACTGAATTCATTTGAAATTTCAATGTCGTAAAAGTGATGAAAGGAAAGTCATTCCCTGGCAATCAGCTTGGTTTGCTAATGGGAACAAATTTTCTTTGCAGTCCTTCCCAAGGATAATTCTTGTAAATCAGCCAGGCACCACCTGAATGCAGTGATCTGCTGCCAGCCTTGGTGGAGACTAAGGCCAAGAGCTCAGAGAAGGGCTGGGGAAAGGGTGCCAGGAAACCCTCGGGGAATGGGCTGTAGTTTTCCAGTGGACTGGCAGTAACTGCAAGCTCGAAAAGAAGAGGGGAAGCCAGAGTGTGTCACCTTTGTCTCCTCAGTCCCTGGGACCTTGCTGTAAAGCAGTACCATGTTTTTCCACCCCATAGCAGCACATCTAGCTCAACATAAGCGGGATAAAATCACATGCAAAGATCTCCATCTCGCCCTTCACATGACTGCTATAACGCACAGCCTTAGGACCTTCCATCACTGACATCTCTGAAATATTGCTGGCAAGAGAAAAATGATTAATTTGAAGTAGAAAACCAACAGTAAACTAGGTTTTATAAGTGCCCCATGGAAATGACCAACCAGGTATACCACGCATCTTTTCTCCATGATCATGCCTTTGTGCAAAGAGCAAGCATGGATCAAAACACACACTCACCTAGTATCTGCACTTCATGGGTAATTCCATAGACGTCTATGAGTGCCCAGAGAGGACCAGAAACTTTAATACCACAGTGAAACAATATTGGCTCCTCATCATTAATACTGTAGAAGACTCTCCCATGACGGTCAACCCAGAAGGCCAAGATATTGTCTCTCACAGCAAACCTCTCTGGCAAAGCTTTGGCCCAGTATCCAGGTCGGGTCACTAGGTCCGGACAGGCATACTTTGGTATCTCGTCAGAGCTCATCTGTGACGGGTCGTGAATGGTGAAGCCGAAGCGCAGGGCCCCGCTCCAGCCATGGTGCACAGCCACCAGCTTCAGCCTGACCTTCTCGTAGAGGTGGATGGGCCGGTTGGTGAAGGTGACCCCGTTGCAGAAGCTGTTCCTCCGCGTGGCTTTGCGGGAGTGAGCGTCCAGGCGCACATTCTTGCCTTTGGCTTGGGAGTGGAAACGCGGCGGCTCCGTGATAGCGAGGACCGAGCGTCTCTCATGGCTGCTGTTGGGCAAACTGTAATAGGGGCGGCTGGAGACGGAGCGGGTCTGGTGGCTTGTGTCTGCAAAAGGAGAAACCAGCAGCTCCGTCAGCAGTGTTTGACCTGCACCGTGCATTAGCTCAGCCCGGGCAACCGCAACCGGCTTGCCATGCGTGCTTTGCATCACTTGCTGGGAACCACACTATTTGATCTTAAAATGCTGTGCTTGGCCACAACCTGTTCTTTGTTGCACCAATTTGGCCCTCAGCTTTATGCAAATAAAAAACAAATGTGGCTCTTGGGGTGAAGGTTAGGCAGCTTCCCTTCTACGCCCTTGCAAAGCTGGATGAAAACGAACATCCTTTCGTTCCCATCAGATGCATCCTATTGCACTCGGAAAGGCTTTAACACTTGTGACTGTGGCTCCCAGTTTCCTATTTACAATGCACGTGCTGTTAAACCACCAGCTGGGGGCCAGATTCACACCATCGCTGGGAATCGTGGCTGTTAAGACCAGAGGTGCTCAAAATGAACGCAGATGTAGGATACTGATTTTTTGGGGACATGCTGCCACTGGCTTCTCTGTCCCTTAATTCTGTAACAATAAACAGGAGCTTTTGAACAACACAAATAAAGCAAGACATTTAGCAGCTGGAGCACCATCTCTGCATCACCAGACTGTTCCTCCAAAACTTTCAAGCCAGCCCCTGGTTCAGATATCAGATGCAACTGGCACATTAAGGAACATTTCGTCCTGCAAAGCCTTGCCTTTACACAGAACCTCCCATTTGAGCTCAAAGCACTTTATAAGTGATGATTGTTTTCGTCTTCACAGCACCACAGATGGCACAGAAATCCTGCCATCCTCATTTTACAGATGGGAGAAAGAGAATTTATGGGTGAGATCTTGCAGCATTTAAAGTCAATAGCAATTTCAAGACCAATTTCAAGAAAAGCAGATTTGAAGCCTAAAGTGAAGTTCACAGAAGCATGAAGCAGAAATTAAAAAAGCCCAACTTTTAATCTTAAGCCTTAGTTGTAAATTCCCTGTTGAGGAGTCAATCTCTTTTGCATGTCCCCCAACACACAGGGTCCTGCTCCGGGACCAGGGCTCCCACCACCCCCACCACGGTGTTCCAGGCGCTTCAGTCCCCCCATTCTCCCCCACCCCACCTCTCCTCCTCTTGCACCTGGCTTTGTAGATTTTTAAAACAAAACAGAAGGCGTTCTGGGTGTTCAAAGTCATCCTGCTAAGGATAAAACTGCATCACATGCGCTCATTTATTTAGAAATATTTTGCCACGTTGGAAGCTTTAGAAGCCGCCGGTCTGGCCCTTCCGTCAAGCTGCTTCCTCCCTGTGTGTCACCCCTGGCTTTGCTTCGTGACAAGGGAAGGATTTTTTGACGCTGTCCTCTCTTGCAAGGAAATACCAGAAGACACCGGGAGCCCAGCTGGGAAAGCTGGCAGGAGAGCAGCAGTTGTGACACCTTCTTTGCAAGAAAAACCCCACCAGGCAGGGCAGCGAGAGGCTGGGACGGGCGTTTGTGTCTGAACTCAGCGGCTCTAAGCAACCGCTGCCTTTGCAAATGCAAGAGAAGAGGGGTCGCAGGCAGGATCTGGACGCAGGATTAGCCCTTGGAATCAGGCATCTGCAACAGCAGTGAAAGAGCTACAAAGGCAAAAAGCTCCTGTTCGCATGAAGAAAAAAGGTCACTCCCAAATGATGACAGGCAAACGCGGTGGCTGAATAAAAGGTCTTTTGTATCTCTTTGTTCGTACTGCACGTGACAATCGCTGCGTAGCACAAGGTAATGGTTAATCCTGTCGTGCGCTAGTGTAAATAAATACATCCTTGCTCTTACACCACGGGGGGGTTGCTGTTTCCATGCCAGGGACATGAAGGCACAGTCCTAGGGGAGAAAAATCCCCTTGGGGAACCCCCTGCCCCGCATGGCACCTCCCCTCGCAGCAGTGCTGTGGGCCAGGCATCCCCCCGGGCTCTCCCAGAGCAGGAGGGGTTCCCGGGGTCAGCCCTGCCCATACTCACAAAGGTACGGGTATTTCTCTTGGGTATTCCCAGGAGAAATCTCATTTCTTGCCTCCCGAGGAGCTAAAATGCAGAAGATGGCTGCTTTCAGCACAGACCCACCCGCTGCTCATGTGGGTGCTGCTCCATGTGTCTCCTGCACATGTTCCTGACAAATGATGCTGCTGCTGCTGCAGGGGAGTGCGGGTTGGGGGTTCCTCAGCAGAGGGGCATGGTGGCATGAACCCAGCCCACACATAGCACTGCGCAAGTGGCCCCGAGCAATGGGGGGTGAATCCTTTCCTGGCCACGCTTCCCACAGCAGCTCCCAATTTTCCATTAGGATTCGCAGAGCCCTGGTGCTGCTCAGCTGCAATGCGGGTTAAGCAAAGTCACCGATGGGTGCTGCCGGACAGCCGGTGGGCTCCGTGCTGCTCTTTCACATCACACCTTGCTGGGCAACATCCTCCCCCTGCAGAGAAGCCCTCATTTTATAACCCATTGAGCTGCATTTTCGTCTAAAATGGTTAAAAACCACTCCCCTGTGGAAGCGAGTGCCCTGGCCTCCCTGTCCCTGTGAAGAGAGCTTTTGTTCTGCTGTGGGCTGCCACAGGAATCCCCTGCTTCCCACCCCTGAGCAGCACCAGCCTTCCTCCCACATCAGCCCGCCGGGGAAAAGGCACATGGAATGACAGAGCCCAGCGGGACGCGATGCCTCCAGCACGGCTCCTGGGCAGGGACCTCTCACACTGCTTCTGGAAAGCGCGGAGAACCGAGGTGGGAGTGACAGTGACAGCAGCATGACTGATGGAAGAGCGATGACACGGGCACCCACTTCAAACGCAGCTCTGGGTCCACCCTGCCAGAGAGGAACTTGGAGCCAGGATTTGGCTTGTTTTGTTTTGTTTTTTTAAAAACAGGAAAGCATATTGTGGCTAAACAATAGGAAAGTCTCCAGAAGGAAATGAATGGATAATTTATTTATAACACCATTCCCCCCTCGCATGAACACCTGCCAGTCACCACCAGGAATAAATCCTGACATAACCCACGGCAGGGGAGGCAGAGCTTTCCCACTGAAACACGTTGGACATGTGCTTTCCTCGTTATGTACTGACGGGGACTAGGCAAGCTCAACAGGATGTTTGTGCCTTTGAATTGCCCTAATTTGCGGCTCGGCTTCCACAGTTTGGATCACATTTCAGTCCCTCTGCTATTTCTCCAAACCCTCCCCTCTCCTCTCTGCGCTTTCCTGCCCAAAACGCCGTCAGTGGGATGACGACGGCCAAGCTCGTGGAAGAAATGCCACACTACCCAAGGGTGCCTGATGCCGTGACAGGCAGCTATGAGCTACACCAACTCAATTTTTTTCAGCTATGAGATTCCTACAACACTTCGAGCAAGTAATTTCTTCTCTTTATGCCTCACTTCCCTGCCCAAGAGAGAGTAATAGTATTCCTCCACCTCGCAGGAAGCTAAAAGGATTAAAAAATGTAAGGCTCTCAAATACTTCAATCCCTGCACCCTGTAAGCATGTCAGCAGGCTGGCCACATCACCACATGGGACACGAACCCACTGGGTCCCCCTGGGTGATGTCTTCAGGTCCCATCCAGCATTTTGCTTCTTTCATTTCCAGCATTTTCCATTTTTCATCTCTGCTTTCACCAACTGCAAACATGATGCTCGCAGCATGAGTCCCTCAGATGAATGAGTGGGGCTTCAGAAAATATGAAGTAAGGCAGGAAAATGGAAGAAAAAGCTGAACTGAAGGATTAAGAATGGTGTAGGGCTCCTCACTGAAACCTGCAAAAGAAACCTTTTTGGGTAGGCAGCATTTCCATCCACATCCTTATGGTGTCACACGGGCAGCACGGAAAGAGATTTGGGTTATGGGGTCCCATGCTCTCATCTTCAAGTAGCTCTTGCACATCTGAAACTTCACCTGCCTTCCAAAGGCCAGCTCATTTATTTCTTAGGTTATGATGACCTTTGGAGCGGTATTTTAACAAATATGCACTTTGCATTTCAAAAAAGTACAGCAGGCAGACCCTGGCCAAATTCCACATATTTATCATGGTTCCAGTTCTAAAAATAAACATTTTTTTCACCCATTTGTTCACAGCATCGGTTTTGCTGTGGCACTGTAATCCCACTGACAGCAGCAGACAAGACTCAGAACAAGGGCTCCCTCCAAGGCTGCTGCTCTCCGGGACACGGGATGGGGGAGGCAGCTCTGCTGGAGAGCTGACCTTAAGCCAGATTGATCCTGACTTCACTTGCCCTGACAAGAAAAAAGGCTACATAGAAAGCCTTAAAATGAGGGAAAAGGGAATGACGTTCAAGGAGACCAGAGCTACAGCAGAGAGCTAGAGTGAGGACAGGCTGACAGTCAGAGGAGGAGGATGAGGAGAGCACTGCCTTCCCCATGTGCCACAGGTAGATCCACCATCTGTATTAACTCCACAACCGTAGCATCAAAGGACAGTCGCTGGGTCCCACAGCCCTTTCCTGAGGAGCCCCTCCAAGTAAATCCATGACAAAAGATGCGCAGGATCACAAGGCAAGCAAATTACAGGGCAGCCAGGTGCCAAGCAGGGATGCACACTGGGTAAAGCAAGGATGGCAAGGGACCAAAACTACTGGGACCACTACCCCGTGGGTGAACACCTCACAGGAGACACAGCTGATCCGCATGCAGCTGGAGTGTGGTCTCCCCGTGTTGTTCAGAGAAAAAGCTGAAAGGCAGTAACGTGCAGCCTGAAATCTGTCAATTGGTGCTCGCTGCACTGGCAAAAGGGAATCCACCCAGCACAGCCGCACCTTATCTTTATGGCTGCTGCTTTATCTGTAACATTAGAACTTTCTCCTGTTACAGTGGATAGTTAGGTAGCTGCTGCTGCAACCACCCTATGGAACAAGGGATCTGGAGAGAGGGGGCAGGTGGCTTTTGCTTTGGAACAGGAAAATCCCAACAGGTGGGGTCAGGTTTACTGCATGATCACGAGCTTGTACAAACAGCCCTCCCGGACCGAAAGTCAATCACAGCGCGGTCCAGTAAAAGCACAACCTTCACTCACCCACTGCACCCTCACTGCCGGAGCCCGTGCATCGCCCGCGGGCGCAGGGGCTGGAGCCCTGCCAGGGCTGGAAGAAGCAGGCTGGGCTGCTACTGCCGATAACAAATGCTAACAGTAACGCGAAACAGGATTCTGCTCCAACGCGATCTTATCTTCTGAGAATGAGAGATAAAAATCTGTTCACGTATGAATTTAGTACACTGCCGAGGCTTTTTTCATTTTTCTAAATACAGACAATGTGCTGGGCAGCTCTGCGGGAAGCGCTGGTGTCACCTATTCCACACTCACCAGTGTGAATTTGTAAAGTGAAGCTACCAAATCCACTAGAAGGCTGCTACAAAAAATTGGCCTCATTTCCTCATGTCCTGCTGGCTCAAACACTGGAAAACTCAACTTGACAATTAATAAATATCCCCCATTTAAATTCCTGTGGTTTCCATGAGCAATCCAGAGCCCTGCTTTGATGTAAAGGTCTCCCTGCCTGGTCCTCTAACCTGAGAGAAATTTCCAGGGAGTTAAAAAACCCCACGTGGTTCCCTTGCAATAGAGTGATACAGACATTGGGGCGTAAAGGGGAGATTGAAGATCCTGCAGTGAATTGCAGGAAATGTGACATTTTGGAAGAGACTAATTTGGGAAGGTGGGGAGGAGGAAAGACAGAAGTTGTTTGTTCATTAAAAGAAGGTGTGTTGTGGCACTGAGGTAACTCTCGATGCAAATACCTAGGGGACATATAACATTTTTCATTGCAAAACAGTCCAGAAAAATCCCTGGCAGAGAACAGGGATTGACTTTAACTCATAAAATCAAGTTGTGCCTGTCTCCATGGGGATTTTCAAGCAAGAAAACCCTCTCACTTTTGTGGCTAATGCTTGAAATCATTTTATGGAGGATTCTTCTAATAAAATGCTAAATATTTTTTTTTCTAGGCAGAGGCTAATGACAAATTTATTCTGGTCTTCTAGGTGTTCTTTCATTAAAGCAGAGAGGTATTTACCAACAGCATTACGCAAAATTCTTTTGTTCTTATCCTTTTTCTCAAACCAGCAAACACAAGCAATTCCAGTACTGCAGTATCTTCCAGACTGCTCCATCCCATCTCCACTATGTCCTCAGGAAACGAGCTCCTGCATCACTGCTCCTTCCAAATTAAACCCTTTCCTTGCAGTGGGGAGCTCATATGAATGCAAAGTTCAACCACATCATTTAAAAGAACGGTTGCCTCGACAGGAAAGCCAACGCCAGGACTTAACTCTCCTGGCTAACCCAGCGTCACATCATGACACCAGCACTGGAGCCAAAAGACAGCAAGTGCAGCTGAAACACCAACGTCCCTCTCCAAGATCCACCAGCTAGCTCGAAACAGAAAATACACCATGACAGAAGCGCTGCTCCAAGGATGAAAAGCGCCAATAGCAAACCTTCCATGACCTAGAAATGATCACAGAGCCCCAAAGACTGGGGTGAGCCAGCGCCCTCCCAGATCAGGCAGGGACACTCTCCCAACCCACTTCCACACCTTCTGCTTGACTTTGCTTTTTGGAAATGTGGGCACATCTCCAACCCTCCCCAGCCTCCTTCCACCTGTAAACTGTGGGCTAATGGTGACCTATCACTTCTGCATTCCTTGTCGGTGCTTTTCTGTTTCTGTTCATAGGTCTTCATGTCTCTCTATCTTTGTGCCTACCTACCACAACAACACACTGACCCGTTTTCTTGTGTCTTGTATTTTTAAAAGTTTTCAGGCCTTGGTAGTGCTGCCTTTTTTTTTTTTTTTTTTTTTTCCCTAGGCTGAAGATGGTTTGCCCTTCACTTGGCTATACATTTTTATTTGTTTTAATGAGATAACTCCTTTCATCAGGTGCAAATGAAAGACCATTGGAATTAAAAAACCTCCCAGAACTGCATTTCCTAATCTGGAAAAAAAGGAAAAATATTATTTCATCTACAATGGTTTTTATTTCCTCACACAGGTGAGACAGCGAAGAAACTACATTCTGGTGGTAAATGAACTGAAACCGGACCCAGAGAAAGCCAGTGCATGCCTTTGATGTGTGGCATTTTCAGAGCAAAGTGGGGAGTCCTGGCCTAAATCAATGTGGTCTTGCGGATCAGGCTGTGGAAGTGGGGTTTGCTGTCAAAAAATCTACTGCTGGGTCTGCAAGTGTAGCTAAGTCCACCTACGCTCACCCCCATCTCCCTGTTCCCCCGTCTGTCTCCTGGTGTGCCTCTCACTGTTCATGCATGAATTTGGCTGCAATGTTGGCCCCATCTTTATCACAGGTTTTCAGTTCTCCTGCATATAAATAGCACTAAGAACACACAGAAGCCAGCGATTAAGCACGGAAAAAAATCTCCTCTCCCCCGTATTATTAGTGAATCTGGGTCAATGAGTCTGCAACTCTAGTAACAAATTCTTAGACTTGGTTAATGAGAGACAGAGCGAGAGCGAGTGGGAGAGGGATGGAGAGAAGGCAGGGTTCACGCCACAATCCCTGCTGAAGTCTTGTGGTGCAAGCGATGAAAGCAGCTGTGTGATAGATGAGGAGCCTTGGAAATGAACAGCTTATTGTAATCCGTTCTATGGCCTCGACGCCCAAGTCCACTGGCTCGTGTCAGTCAGAAGGCCACGAGCCGAAGAGCTTTGAAAGATGTCAGGGGTTTGAAAGTCATAAAATATGAGATGCAAAACTACATGAAACTTTTGGCTACTGGCTAAAGATAAAAACATCTTGTCAAAAATAATCCATCAGCCACTCTTACTATAGCTCTTATCAGGAATTTTTGGACTATGTTCTCACTGATATGCTGCATATGCAAGGCGCATGGTTTACACCAGGAGATCAAACCTCTGCCTCTTACTTGTTGTATTATGTTTTAGCAAAATTGTTACCTTCTTTAGAAAGTTCAGTTTAACTTGGGGAGAGCAGAGGGCTGCTCAGCTCACTTCATCTTCTACTCCTAAACTCAGAATCCATAGCACACTTTTAGGAGGTGACCAAAAGCAACGAGAAGCAGCTGATGACTGTTCAAGCAACTCCACAAATGGTTTCTGAGGACTGCTCAGTAGGTTGGGAGACTAAATATTTTCCAAATCTAAATGCTCAGCTTGTCAATCAGTGATTAAAATATGTATTTCAGTGATTTATTATTTTCATCATTTTCTAGAAACAGGTAATAAAATGTACCATAGAGCACTAAAAGATGCAACACTTCAGGCTGGAAAGACTGGTCTGGAGGAATGAACTCAGCTGGAGACTCAAAGATAGGAGGAGAAGAACAGAGATGTGGATGAAAACCCTCATGTTCGCTGGGGCAGCTGGTTTCTGCTTTGATTTACTAAATTCCTACAGAAATGGGGTCCAATTTCCATGGATTTACAATGCTAAACTCATTTTTTTTCAATGTCTGTTACTTCAGGCAGGTCTGAAGCCCACTACGATCTTCTGATGCATCAGTTTTGTCAAACCAAGCGCACTGTGCTCACTACAAGTTGAACCCAGCTTAGAAGGCCAACACCCAAGGATCCCATTTCAACAGTGGCTTTGCTGTTACGTCAAGCACCATTTTCCTTGTGCATTCCCTTTTTCCACAGCCTGACTCCAGGACACTTCCACAGTACATGTGCCAGGGCACCTTTTTCTCTTATGACTGTTCCTACAGTCAGTAGAGGAGAAGGACCTTGTCTTCAATGGTTTCAGTGCTCTACCCCATGGCTCCAATATGGATTTTCATGGCATCAAGACAGACATATTTCTAATTTTATAAGATACGCTTCCACTGGAGCCTGTCTCAGAGACCCTTTCCCCTTTCTCCCTGCTGCAGCGAAGACCACAGACACAGCCTAAGAGCAAGCCAAGGGACCCAACAAACCTGTATTAGTGAGTGCTGCTGGTCCCTCCAGGTCTGAGACCACCACGTGGCTCTCACTTTGAAGCTTGGAGGGACCCCGTTGTGTCTCCGGGAGACCCATCGTATGTTCCTGGTTAATCACGCTGCACAGAAAAGATCCTAGTTAGAGTATTTTTCATAGATTAAAAAACAAATCTGGGTTTGTCTCCTTGCCTGCAATTCCTCTCCATTCATCAATTCTTAACTTCCAGGGAAACTTTTCCCCTACAGCCAGTATAAACAGCTCAGGATTGTTTTTCAGAGCAATGCTTTATGTTGACAAAGCATCGTTCTGAACCGGTGTTTTCCAATCATGACTGTGATTTGTTGACGAGTTACAAGAAGATGTGAATGGCACAATCACTGGCACTGAAATGGTCTCCCCTCGCTGCCAGAGGAGCACATAACAACCATTAATGCAAACAGACCCCCTGTTTTCCTTGAATCTCTTTTCTTCTGACCAGCTGTACCAAGTCATCTGCACTGGGGATTTATAAATAGTGACCATGTCATTCCAATGTTAATGGCTTTTAATGAAATTGGAGAATGAAATGCATTCCCTTTTAATATCCTCAGAGCAGCAATTTTGTTCCATCCCATGGTTTCAATACAGGTAGTGCTGGAGCTTGGCACATCCTTCTCGCAGCCCGTCAATGTGTTGCTTCCAGCAGAGACAGGAAAAAAAGAAGGAAAGAATTTTGTTGTCACCCTGATGCAGGAAACCCACCCATCCCCTACAGACAAGCAGTGTCGTGGCACTGCACCAGGAGGGCAGTTTGTGAAACAGGGAAGAAAAAAGATTTGAAAAGTAATAGTAGTAATTTAGCCTGGCTTTGGAAGCATTGTTCTCTAAAAACACCCTAAAAGCCAGTGTTTACGTTGTCTTCGTCCCTCTGAATTCAGACAGTATACAATTTATACTTATGCCCTTCCCACCTCCAAAAAGCATGTTTGGAGAAAGGCCAGTACCTAGGATGCGCTGTCAGAGCCCTCCCCGTGTCTCGTACCGTACCACGCCGCAGCTGAGCCGTACCGCAGGCAGCCCAGGTGGGGTGTGTGATGCTTGAGCCAGAAAGTGTTATGAGCTAAGTGTGTTTTCCACATTCAGTAAAAACACAAGAAAACTTTGCCGTAAGCACAGGAATTGTCCAGAGACAAGGGTACAGAGGAAGAAAAACAGCAGATGAAGAGCGAGATCAGCACTCAGAGCGATGCTACAGGGGCAGAGGGGAGAGCCTGGCCATTCAGTACTGCCTTCAGCTTTTTCCAAGAAGACCTTTATCATAAGGGAACAAACCTGCTATTTTTCTTTGCCTCAAATTTGTTACAGAAGCCTCTTTCGTCTTTATCTGCTCTCTTCATAGTGGTTCTAAGGGTCTTTTTTATTTCCTCCTAATTACAACTTCTCTGTACTCAGAGGACAGGAAAGAATTCAGTCGAAAAGAAAAAACGATGGAGCTATTTCAGTCCAAACAGGGATGGATAACCAGAGAGCCATTAGACTTAGCGGTGGCACCCATACAGGGCTTTTGATCTGTCCTAAGGGAGCCACATAACCACAGGAAAAGGGGAAAAAAGGCCTCTAGGAAGATGTCCTTTCCAGCAAGCCCTGCTCCCAACATGGTGCAGCATTTTTAAACGTTGTCCGCGGTTCCTTTTATATTTACACACAGTTTAAACAGTGATCTGGCAGCGAGAGGGGAAAATGCTTTGCGAGGAACGCATGGCTGAGGAAGCTAAATAAAGAAGTGGCCAGGTCTTCAATCATCCTATATTTTATATATACAAAGGCAGCGATTCCACTAAGCTTTTCTGAAACAATATGTAAAGAATCTGAAACAGGGCAAAGGGATGGCAATAACTGGTTATAATTAAATCAGAGGGGGAAAAGCATAGCCCTTCCACTCTGACAGGCTAGCTTCCCTGGAGGCATCCCCAAAGCACAAAGGGATTTGTGGTGGTGGGAACTCTAATGGATTACAGGTAACTGCACTGGGGCTGAGCCCAGCCTGCACTGGGGGGTGGGGGGGGGCTGGTGCCCGAGGCCAACAGGAATCTTCCCAGCAGGAAGATTTTAAATAAATGTAATACTGGCCAAACTCTCACGCCAAGTGATCTAAAGGGCTGGTGACTTCACTCAAGTACAGTCCAACCTGTGCAATAATATCACATATTTTGTTGGCTGTTTAGTTAATGCTCAGACAAATAGGCTATAGCTTGTCCTAAATACAGTACATCTTCGGAAATAAAGCCGAAAGTCTTTAAAAGAAAGAAAAAAAAAAAGAAAAAGAAAGAAAAATAAAGAGGAAGAGAGTTCTTTGCTGGTCCAGAAACAGAGGAAAACGTTACACTAAAAAAAAAGAATCATCCTTTCTTCCTTGGTTGAAGTTTTTTTAAATGCATAGTTTTCTGCTAAGCTATGAAGTCAGTCTGAGAGGCACATGGTTGTGCAACACTTGGCTGCTGCATGGCTGAGCTGTGAGATCCTTTTCCGTGATATTTACAGGAATTAATAAGAGGAAACAAGAGCCACTTCAATACATTAAACTGTCCAAACAAAAGAAAATGTAATCATACCATTACTGGACACACAATGACCTCAGCCCCTTTCTTCATCTCCAATGTCTTCAATTATTTCAACACAAAAAAGATTTGAGCAAGGGAGGTTTACTTAAGCCTCCATGTCAATCTTAATGCCAGTGGGATCTGATCCCAGCACACCTAAGTCAACATCAACATTTTTCTGCCTTTCCTCTCCCTGTGTGGCACCCCAGCCAAGAGATGATAACAGCAGGTGAACCAAAGAACTCTGGAGATGAGAGACAATTCCTTGCATCGTTGAAGACAAATGCCAGCTTTTGTTGGCCAGACAAAGGCCAAAGCCTTTTTTTGCTCCCTCTCTCAGAGGAAGGAATAGCTCCCAAGAGATGAGGCGAATGTGTGAATTATAACAAAGAGCCAAACAGCACTGCAACCTCAACAGCATCACCCGTGGACGCCTGCCCACCAGGGAGGTCCAGGCAATAGGAACTACTGGGTGTCATCATGTTTTCCCACCTTTTTAAGGTGGAGCTTGGACCATCATTCAGCAGAGCACACCTCTGGTCAATGCCTTCGAAACAGTTTACTGTGGAGCTGCAAGGTGTTGTTATTTGCAGAGCTGTGTTTTTTGTATTCTTTGTAGATCATGTACACCTATGAAACTCCACTGTACCGTCAAACCGCACACTCCTTAGTAACTATGGCACTGGAAATTTTAGAAATCCCACATGAAACAATATAAACAGCTGTCTAAAACCTCCCATTTCCACACAGATGTCTCTTGTTTCAATTAACTGAATCACACTTTAATTCAGAGTCAGTCACTGGCCTTGTTTGGATTTACTTGGAAAAACACCTATAAATCACATATGAAAAACTGTGGAGAGAAAGAATTTGTTTCTCTTTGGGTGGTTCGTTTGGCTCTTTTTTCTTTTTTTCTTTTTTTTTTTTTGCGGAACAAAATTTTATTACCAGGCCAAAAATATACAGTTACGTGTTGACAGCTTAGAGCCTCTGGTGGTTCTGGCCACAATAAAACACAGGCAGCAGCATGACTACACGCTGTCCCTCTGCTTCTTCGAAATAGACGGCACCGAATGTCTCCCATGCTGCACGTGCCACTCACATCACCCCCTAGGGACATTTTGAGCTGGAAATATGCTGAAAAAGGGATGCCAAACGTACGGGAAGCCTGAAGTAATCAAAACAGACCCACCCAGGGGCTTTCCCCTGGTCCCAAATCCACAGGGCACAGGGTGTTACTGGTGCCACCGCTCACCCAGTGCCTTCTTGAAACACCAAATCTGAGCAGTCACTTGAAAAGCTGCAGGAAAGCCCTCTCCTCAGCAACTCCTTCATTGCAGCAATCTGCTGCTGGCAGGAGGGGAGAGGCTCGGCTTTCCCGAAACCTCCCTGCATCCCACAGAAAAGCATGTCCCCCCCGAGCAGGCACGCTCCTGTCCACCCAACCCCTCATCTGCCAGAACATCCAGGAATTGGCTTCAGCTGGAGCGAACTGCTCAAGACATCTAAAAATAACGCTGAAAATCAGCTAAACAGCAGTGGCCAGTGTCCACCCTGGCACAGCTCCGTTGGCTCAGGTCCACGGAGGACTTCGAGCATCGACGTGCTGTGTGTGCCACAGCAAGGTGTGCCCGCACTTTGGGACATGTCTGAGCTTTTTCCTGATGGACAGGCAGACCAGAGCACCCACCAAAGGCAAACTCATCACCGTTTCCTTGGAGAAATCAGCCTGCTGCTTGCAAGAGCTTCTCGTGGCAGATGCTAGGAGGGAAAGGGGCTGGGAAGCAGAACAGCCTGTCCTCAGCATCACCCCAGGATGTACATCATGCCCCAAACACCTGCCTTGACCTAGCCCTCCTTACCCCTTCCATTTCCCATGCTTTTTTGCATGCTGAGATATGCTCAAAACTGCTGGTTCCAAATGAGAAAGCCCCTTCATTAACACCGCAGAGGGTTTTTTTCAGACAGAGCCTGGGACATGGGACCAGCAAACCCATCAACAGCCCCAGGGCAAAGCAGGTGCCTGCCTGCCCACAGTAAATTCAGGGATGCTTTCCAGCTTCCTACGCACACATAGCTCAGTGAGACAGCAGCATGTCCTCCTGTGCCCCTTTAGGTTTTTCTAGGCCACCCTGGCCAAGTAGGATCAACAGCAGAAACATTTTGTGCCATTGCTAAACCACCACGAGCCCTCACCTGCACACAAGCGGTGCCATATGGCCGTGTATTAATGGCACATCAAAGCTCTCTGACTGCAAGTCTTCCTTTGCTAGGAGAACACAAGATGCTGTAAATGGAAACTTATTAGTTTGAGCTGGTGCCTCTTGAGGAGGAGCTGCTGGTGGGGCGATACCAGCAGACCCTCTCCAGAGCAGTTCCAGCCAAGCCTGAAGCTCTCCAAGCCAGAAAGGCAGCACCTGGAACCTGCCCCGGCACGAGAATGGTTTGTCATTCCTTGGGTACAGCACAAGGCACAGTCCCCTGCCTAAATGCCCTGCCCATCGCTTCCATCTTTCCCATCTGGCTGGTGTTGATGCCTCCTTTCTCATAGCAGTAACTGCTGAATGTGATTTTTTTCTGCAGCTCCCCATACTGTGCCAGCAGGGCAGACCCATGGCATTTTGGATGGGGAGATTTCTTCCTTCTCTTTGTTGGACCTACATGTCCACAGCAGGGAAAGCCCAGGCTCAGTGCCTGCCTTGCCTGAACACCTCTGTGGGGAAATGGTCACTTTCCTGGAGAAAAAGCATTTCAGGTCCCCAAACCCACCACCCTGCAAGGCAGCAGTGGCGAGCTGTGAGGCAGCATCACTCCCTGCAGCTACTCCTTCATTGCCACAGAGAGTGACAAGTCACAACTAGTGCTTCCAGCACCGCTGTTAGCCCCGGGGAAAAAGATTACGAAAAAGACAGGGAGAGCTTTGGAAGAGGGTTGACTTGGCAGGGCAGAGACCCGAGGTGGTGAGTGTGCGGTGATAAGTGACGGCTGGAGATGCACAACAGCAACCACCTCAAAGCGATGCCCTGGCTCATTACAGGAATATAGGCACAGAAAGGGAAAATACAGGAATATAGGCACAGAAAGGGAAAATACAGGAATATAAGCACAGAAGGGTGCTTGGCACTGACCTACCCAACCTTTCTGCCCATCACCTTTACTCCACTGGAAAGGAGGAAAGAAGGACTGCTTGATGCAGGGCTGTGTTCAAGATACAAGACGCAGGGAGCAGATCAGGGAAGGGGGAAATATGGTTAAGATCCAGAGGCACACAAAGAAAGCTTCTCCCTCTTTCTGGGACTGTCTCATGAGGCTGCACCATTAATCTCATCTCAAAGGAAAATCTGAGACCAGCTAAGGGCTGCTTGACGTGGTTTGGTGATTGATTCTAGTGGCGTGCCCATAGATTTCAGTGTAATTTTTTTTTTTTTTTTGCATGGGTGTATAAATATTTACTAAATAGGAATGCATACAAAAAGATGGTTTGAAAATAGTTTGTTTTAAAATGAGAAGCAGTTTTGACCTCTCTGGAAGGAATGTACCTCTGCCCTCTGCTTAGAGATGGTCAGCTGAATGCTTGAAGAGGGTGGGAGAAACAGTAAACATGTTCAAGGGAGCTGGGAAGCACATTTTTATTTTTGTTTTGCTTCTAAAACTAGCTTTTAATATTTCTAAGAGGAAGAGGCATTTCAAAAGAAACACAATCCCTCAAAATGCAATTTTGAAAAGGGGCTAATTTTTAATCAAAATAAATTTTAAAGGAGAAAAATGCAAACACTTCTATTAAGTGATAAACTCCGGCTGTTCCACGTGGGGCTGGCATTTCAGGGAGAAAGGGCTTTGCAAAGCGTTTTACTAACTAAGCCTCACAGTGTCCTTGTGAGGCAGATGAGCCAGTGGCAGAGCTGGGACCTCCGAGCCATGGGGGACCCCCACACTGGGCTCCCCACCCTGGCACCCCAAGGTAGAAGTGAAATAATCCACACTGCTATTAGGAAGAGCTGGAAACCATCACATTGCTTGTTTGAGGGAAGAAAGGACTGTTTTAGCCAATTCATTAATTATTAATATTAAACAAATCAAGTTTGGAAGTTCAGTTCGTAACGACTGAAACTTCCACTATTATTCTGCTCAGTAACATCAGACTCCAGACAGCATCTGTCAACCTGATTATTATGTAGTTAACTGAGGGAGAAAAGAATTTGTTCTCTCTCACCTACAAAAAGCTATCTGTGCCTTGTAATTATTTGCCCTGATAAATTTAATTTACTTGAGTTTTACCTTCTAGATTTGGCTAGTCAAGTTAAACTATAGAGATTATTCATGGAAAAGCAACCACAGTTGGTTACTAGGATACAAAAAAATCACTTAGTACGTTCCTCCAATGAATAATCCCAGCAGAACACACACAAATTGAATAAACTACGAATTTCTCTTTCTCTCTTATATAAACATTGGGGTTGCAGAGGCATTTCTTGGAACCCTTAAAAATAAATTAATATCTTAATTACTATGCAATAGCAAACCAAACAAGAGGGGATAGGCGACCCTTGCAGGTGAGCTGCATCCTTTGTCTAGACATGAAAGTTATTTTGGAACAAGGCAGGGTGCAAATGGACAGCAGATTCATTACTGCCAGTGTCTATGTGCAGGCACTGGTATTTGGCACACTCGCGTGCCTTTTCAAAGTGGATAACAAAAGCAGTAGACTAAGCTAATTTGGAAGAAGGCACTCTTATTTTGGAAAAAAAAAAATCTCTCTTCCTGCACAATTCCATGTATACAAAAGGTCTTACATAAAAGCACCTGTTGCCAGATCTCTGAACCTACAAGGTGAAGCGAGAGGGTAGTTTTCCTCTGTCGGGTGGCAGCTGCCCAGCCAGTCCGCACGAGGCCAGCACCCCAGCGCAGCACCACTGCCGCTGCCGATGGGGAAACCAAACTGCAGTCAGACTGAGTCTGCCCCGAGCCACTCAGACATTTTTGGAAACAACACCCAGACTCAGAAGATTGATTCTGGATACTTAACAGCATTTGGTCTTTTTTGTGTGTATGTATGTGGTTGTATCTTGCTTTGTATTTTCCCAGCCCTCATAATATCCCCTAATAACAGCCATCCCCAGGCGTGACTCAGTACAGAATGCTGCTCAAGGCTGTGGTATTTAAAGACATGCTATAGGGTATGTTGGCTAAGATCAGTTTTTATAAACTTTAACCGAGATGGATTTCCTTGAAATTCTGACTTGTGAAGCATCTGTCCTTCTCACCCTCTCCCTTTGATCACACCGGCAGCACAAGCAGTGCTGTTCTGCTGCTAGCAAATCCCTCAGTAATTGCTATTTAAGACTCACAAATCAGAAGCCAATGTGAAGATCTGCCCCGTACCCTTCAGAGGACATCTCCTTTCCAGGAGAGATCAACCAAAATGCCTGGCATACTGAAATATCTGCAAGCCTTCTTCCATGCAAGCGCAGGGAAGCTCCCCTGGCATCGAGCTTTCCCTCCCTGCACACACGGCCTCAATGTTCTACCTTTATTTTTCAGTTCTCTCTGCCGACAAGGCTCTCGTGCAGACCCCATCCCATGTCCCCACGTCCCCGCAGCCCCATCCCCAGCCCGCACGGGGCTCTGTTCACCAGCCAGCCGCAGAGCCCCGAGGGGCACCATGCTCCAGAGCAAATCCAACGCTGATCGTCAGATAAAGGTTGGGCCACCTAAACACACTTTCCATTGTGTAGCTTGTCCCCATGAACCATCATCTGAAGGTTATCTCTGTTTTATAAGGCAGCACAATATCCACCGCACAATACACAGCTAATGCTCTCTATCACTCAAAGTGAAGCAACAGCCAGTTACTAAATGATTTCAGTTTTCATACTTAGAAACCCTTTATTTTCACTGGACAAAGTAATCACAAGTTTTTGACAGCATCCCAAGGAAAGCACCGCCAACCCCTTAGAGAGGCATTTCTTGGGAACTCCTCTTTCGTAGGAGCCTGCACGGATTATCTAGCCACCCTTTCCCCTCTGATGGGACCACCTCTACCAAGGCCATTCCTAGCTGATGAATAACAAACCTGTTCTTTAAGACCTCCAGTGACATAGATATCCCAATCTACTGTAGTCCACCAAGTCTTTGGTGTTAACCTGTCTGGCTTCCTTCTGGAGAGCACGTGCTCAGAGGTCCTGGTCCTGTCTCCTCCCCAAAATCCTGTAATTCACTGCAGCCTCTGAGCTGCTCCTCTTAGCAGCAATTTTTGGCCACCATCAGGACACTAGACCAGACAGATCTCAAGCGCCAAGTGTTTTCTGTTACCAAAAAAAAGCTCTATCCAACTGTGTCAAGTTCAAGACCCCAAGAAATAGCAATTTCCCCTCATTAGGAATTATGCTTTCAACCTTAGCATCACGCCGAGGAGATAACTTTTGAACTCCACTCCATAAATTACAGAACATGTTAAGCTGAGAAGCTGGTGCCCCAATGAGACCAAAACAGATAACAGGCTGAGAAAAGCTGTTGTGACAGGGCTAGTTATCGCTGAGGAAAGAGAGATAAACCTGAATTAAATTATTTCATTTCTGCTGCCAAATGGGATATTCTATCTTATATCTTTGGCTTGCCAAGGCAGAGCTTGGCAGATTTAACATTCGAGGACGAGGGCAAAAATCAAACAACTTTTTACCCTGGCATTTGGAAACCCGATGGAAAACTTTCGCTCAGGGAAATTCTCTCTTTACTGACTTCCCTGTGCTGCTACACGGGCAATGAAAAATAACCTTTGCTTTCATGTGGTCTATTTATTTCTCCCACATAGCCATAAGACATTACGCCATCGGGAGTGCAACCACATGAAACCTGGAGTCATAGACAAATGGATGGTTACAATAGGAGAATTCCTAAAGTACAAAGTCTCATTATTATGTAAATATCCACAGTGAAACAAGAACACTGAGAAAACGAAACCTGTTATATGCAACTAGCTAGCCAAAAACTCTACAAACACAACTCCATCCATTTTTCTCAAAGCATCAGTAGCTCTTAAAAATTCAGAAATGTGATTTCCCTGCTGCACTGAAAGCTTTGAAATGCAGTTAAACAGTTTTTCTTTAAAGAATCTTCCTGTGTAATTTCAGCAGCAAGTGAGAAGTCATTTCTTATCTTCTGATTTGGTTTCTTTACACCAGTCCTGTTGGTGTAGAAAGTAAAAAAAGACATGGTCTTGCTGGAGCAGGGAAAGGGATGGGGTCTGATCCTCTCAGCAGGAGATCTTTGAGCTGCTCCACTGCCAGAGCTCTGGAAGAACTGAAGGAGAGAAAACTCCTGGATGGAAAGCAAGCCCTGCTTACACAAAGCAGAAGTATCTCCCCAGACACAGAGGGAAAAACAAATTAACAAGCAAAAAATCACTTTCCCCTCCCTCACTTCTCTCCAAAGCCCTGCTTCAACTGTTCAGACACCAGGAATTTAATGTTCCAGCACTCAGTAATTGACACAACAGGGCATCCAGGTCTGGATGAGAAAAGCTGGCACAGGTATGCTGAGATAAAGCTTTCAACCAGACATCTCGGTGCCAGTGATTCATGCTTTTTAACATACAGGGAAGAAGAAATACAGCCATCAACAAGATACGGAACAACCCAGAGTAAACAGCATCTCCTTCCCACCAAGCACATCCTCCCATGGGCACACACCCTGTCTAAGGGACCCTCGGGGAGGGACTGTCCCAGCTAACGCCTCTGGGCAGTCCTGCTGCCTCGGCAGGAAGCAAAAAGGTGGGAGAGGGAGGTCCTCAGAGGGGTGGTAGGACCTCACAACCTAAGGGCACTGGTGCCACCAAATCGACATATGGACCATTGGCACAGGGTCAGTCCCCTCCAGGACACAGCAGATCAGTGACACCAAGGACAAGGGTAGAGAAGGTGCCTAAATGAGAAGACAGAACAAAGTATGGAAATGCTGCTATAGCAAAACCTCCTCCAGCTGCCACGGACAGAAAAGTCCCCCCAGGATATGATACGGAGCCAGGTCCCTTCCAACAGCCCTTCGGGATCCCACCTCCTTCTGCCCTTGTTGGTAAGCGGGCGCACATCTGCCCTCTGGGGAAAGTTTGGAGAATGGTTGCTGGCCAGGCTATATTTTGATGCCAGGAAGCCTCAAAGGAGCGTGTGGCCGAGGAGCTCGTTAGGAGCAGGGAAGGTGCAGGTCGGGAGCCAGCCGTGCAGTTTGCGCCGCGGCAAGAAGCAGCAGCAGGCAGGAAGCCAAACTGCTCCAGGCACGAGAAAGGACACAAACAAAGGAGATAAGAGAGATGGAAATACAAAGAGAAGAGCTGGAGGAGATTGCACACACCTTCCCTGTAAGGAAACTCAGATGGGATCTGACAGGTGTTTCAGGGGATCACACCTGGTCTCATCCTGCACTGCAGCTCGTGGAGCCAGCCCAGCGAGCAAGCCCTGCCCCTGGATTCTCACCAGCTCTACCACTGCCTGGTGCAGCAGACTTGCTTCCCTGCTTCTCTCCTGAACCCACCTCATCCATCACGGTGACATGCACACTCCACCTTAGGAAAGCGTGCTCTTACTTTAGCTGCCAACCCGCACAGATAGGCTCTGTAAACAGAGGGGTGCTGATGAGAAAGAAAATTTCCTTTCAAGGCAAACTGCAGCAGGACACTGTCCAAAAGTGCAACTCCAAACCTCAATGAGCTTGAATGCTGAATCCACCGGAGCTAACGAGGACCGAGGTGCTTATTTGCATTCCTAATTGAAAAGCCATTGACTGTGATACGCCAGGAGGATCTGTACTAGAATGGGAACAGAAGCGCGGCATCAGCTTCAAGGTGACTCATCCTTTTTTTGTGAAGTAAACATTAATGCCTGCGCATTAAAACTTGACTGCCTAATGTGAAACACCTTAAACATACTTATGCACCTCCATAGGTTGTCAAATTATACCGTGCCAGGAAGCAGCAATTTCCTTTGCCTGCGGTGAGGGCTCTCTGAGCTTTGCCTGCACGCACAGACTTAGGGCTGTGGTTTTAAGCATCTACAGTAGGATCAGATGGTGACGCACAGGTCCTTCTGACCTGCGGCAATTATCTAGAGAAATAAAAGGGGAAAAGTGCTGTTTGCCAGATACCCTACCTCTTAGTAAAGCAATTCCCCTCTAGAGCATAAACAATAAAACAGAAGAGAGGGCACCTGCCCAGCACTATCTAGCGTGAGAGCAGAGAGCAATGGAAAGCTTTTGCTTTAATGACACACTTGGCAATGTGCTGTGTGCTCTGACAGCACATCGGCCACAGGGCATGACACACAGCTCCACTTAGCACCGTCTTGATAGGTGATGCCTTCCTGCCTTCAAGTACAGTTGTTTCTCCAGTCTCGACAGCCGAGTTGCCAATGGTAGCGCTGAATTAATCATGCCAGTTGGCTGCAGCACATTTTTGGGTATGTGCTGTGCGAGGCTGGTTAAAGATAGTCCTCAGTATATGATCAACCTGTTCCAGCTCTAAATCACAGCGAAGGCTGAGCAGTTTCACTGGTTTCCTTTTGAAGAGTGGAAAAGCAGAAAGCTACAAAAGGACACAGGGATTTAATCTATTTTTCTGCACTTCTATGACCTTCCTCCTAGAGATGCTTCGAGGCTGCATATTAATTAATTAACTCTCACATACCCGTGTGAGCCCAACAGTGTTTCCTAGCTCCCTTACATACAAAGCAAGACTATCATAAAGCCACTTGGCTCAAAGGTCACACAGGGAGTCAGCAGCAAAATCAATGACAGGCTCTAGAAACCTCAACTCACGCATTAAATGAGGCAGAAAAAGAGGCAAAATAGGGCTGTTAGTGAGGCAGGGTTAACACCTGTAATCAGCGTTGCTCAGAGTTGAACCAAACCCAAACCAAAAACTGGTCTGAACAGGTACCTTTTTTCTCTCAAACCTGAACAACCTGAAGTGTTATTTTGTAGTTTTGTTGAAGTCAGACTGGAACCAAACCAATTTACTAAACTAATTCCCTACTCACAATACCGAGAACTCTTTCTACGGTGTAACACTAGCAACTAAAGGGGGAGGAGGGACCAGAGAACGAATGTAAACAAAAATGCTCCTTGAAGCTGAGATTTTAGCCCCTAGAAAAGGCACAGAGATCTTTTCACACTACATAGTCTTTGCTACGCATTTCTTACAAAAGAAGTGTGTGTATTCTGATAACAGGTATCAGTGTTTTAAAAAGGATACACAGAAACATCATCTTTTACCCACAAGCCATAAATTCCTGTTGTTTTCACTGTAACTGGGACCTTAGGACCATCACTGTTTTGCAAAAGACTGGCAGATAAGAGCATCAGCCTGGTGAAGGTCTAAACTTGGGATTTCTGACTTGCTGAGAAAGGGTTAATTATTAAAAGCATTTTTCTTAAGAATACAAAATTATTTATTGAAAATAAGAAATTGCAGTCACTTCTGCCAGAACATTCTCCCCTGTGTTTACCAGACACAAATGCCACTCATAGTTGGTATTCCTCGCCGTGGTAAGGAAGGCTGTGGGAGAAGCACTGCAATCAGATCCCAGCCGGATTCTTAAAAGGGGATTTGACTCCTTTGTTAAATACCAATGACCCTATTTGGGCCAGGATCAACAACTGGATCCCAACTGGAAAGTCCTCTCCTTGTGCCTGGTCTAGCGAGTGCCTCCTGCCCGCCCGCGGCCGCAGCTGTCCACGCTCCCCTGCCACGCTGAGCTGCCGCGCGACGCAGGGACACTTGCTGCCAGCCCAACTCTCCTAGGTGCTGTTCCTCACTGTTTCCTGCATCTTACAGCTCTGTATAAGGGCTTCACTGGGTCAGGGGAATTTTCCCCTCTCCCAGCCTGCCAGTCCTCAAGTGCCGCTGGGCTCCCTGCATCTTCAGGGGGGCTTCTAGCCCCATCTGGCTACTAACCATTTTCTGAGCCCTGGTCAAAGTGTCTGCCAAGAAAAGCAATTAGGATGTGCACTGCTTACTGCCTCGCTCACCAGTGAGTTAACTCAAGAGCAACTCCTCGGCAGAGCACCGCGGGTAAGAGCGCCCACAAAGCCATAAAGCCCAATGTCGGTATGCAACCCATCCGCCACCAACAGCCGCCTGGCCTCCCAGCCCACTCTGCAGGTCAGGACAAGTTCTGCCCATCGGCTGCAATGCTGCACACCTAGTTTATCACCTGTAGGAGACAGAAAACCGCCGTGCCTCAATAATAAATAATTCACTCTTGCCTAACCACCTGCCCGCAAACCATCTCAAACAATGGGCAGTGGTAAGGGGAGAGAGGCAAGAAAATATCGACATCCAAGTGTAAATTCCCACACCACGCTGGAGATGCAGTGGGAGATTCTCCCACTGGAGATGCAGGAAGGGTCAGCAATGAGCTAGCGCCTAGCGGCAGCTCCACAGAGGAGCCTGAAGGCAAGGAGGTCCCCATCACCTCTCGGGGCCAGGCCAGCCACAGGAGGCAACTGTCCTGCTGGAGGAATGTGTCATGTGTCATCTAGCTGTCATCTAGATAAGAGCAATTTCCACCACCACCTTAGGACCGTTGTTAAACATATGTGACACATCTCTGCTCTCTTCCATTCAAATGCCTCCTCAACCGGTTCAAATATAGAAGCTGCCTTTCATTAGCCCTAGCCTATTACTCATTTCAATACCACTCTGGTTAGAAACCTCGCCGCTAATTTGACAAAGCCTTCATCCATTGTTTGTTAACCATCAGATACTTGGCAAACACAAGTTTCCCAAGCTGCCGATAGAAATTTCTCCAGCACCGATAGCGTGTGCTCTTGTATCATTACATGGAAACACGGAGAGAAAGGGTGAGGCTGTGCAAGGATTTAAAGATGCAACAAGCACAGAAAACATATCTGAACAAATTTAGGTATAAAAATGAGTTGAACAGCATTCAATAGGATTTATAATTGAATTCCACTATTTGAGAAGAGTATTTCCATTTCTACATAAAACCTGAATTGCTGATTATTTGGCTTTTCCAGAACCCAAATGATTAAGGTCCCTCCATGTTTCCTCTACATCTGATCAGAATGGAGAAACATTTTCCACCTTGAGCTATCTATGGTGAAAGAAATAACAAAAGGGGAACAACATCTGTAGGCTTCTACAGTGAATCGATTTAACACAACATGCAGGCAAATTTTAGTCTGGGGGCGTTCTGTTTGTTGTTTTTTTTCAATAAATTACTTTAGCCCGTGGGACAGGGAAGAGCAATTCCTCTGTTAGTTAAAATGAGAGTGAAAGTGCGTTGCTGAGTCTGCAGTGGTGAAAAACAAGGTGCATTTCGGACAAAGAAAAGGAAAGACTGAATTCTGATTGATTATCTTTGAGTAGTTCTGAACAGCCACAGCATTTATAAATAGGATTTCATCCAACAACTCAGTCTTCCAGAAAAACTTTATAATTTTCAAAAGGACTGTTCCAAGAACAGCTCTAAACCTCCTTCCCTCCGTAATGCCATTTGGATAATGAAAGACGAGCAACGCATCCAAGCACATTGATATGAAAAATTGCTGAATTGTGTCCAACTTGACAAAATACGTTTACAAACTCCCAAACTGCAAACATCCAAAATCTCTTCTGCAGCCACAGGTTAACAGCTTCTTTTGACTGTTGTTACTCTGTAAAAACTGAACACAGCTGAATTTGGGGAAAAGACACATTTTCAGCATCTTCCAATATGTAAGCAAATGATGTTCAAGTGTCTTGCGTGGTTTTGCCTTGCGCAATTTGACAAATGTTTGCAAATGGACTATCCCCAGCAAAGCAATTCTTACAGACAGTCTCCACCTGGCAGGTCTGGACGGGGATTTTCTAGGCCACCAGAACAACGTTTGAGTTGGGAGGTCTACATAAATCAAGTCTTCAGTTTTTTCCATCAAACTTTTCCTCTTTCTTAATGATTTATTTTGAAAGCACCGCTAGGAACTCTTTAATCACAGAACCGCTGTAGAACTGATGTCATCCCTTTTTTTAAATTCACGTGTGTAAGGCTGTACATATGAAGGCTACTCAGGAGAGACTGTTCTAGCAATAGGCAGAACGGCTGATACAACTCTCAGCCTTCTGAACAGAGCTCACAGCTAGATCCCATGTCCTAGCAGGTACAGTTTTTTTTTTCTTTAGGAAGTTCTAGCCTTACTGAGGTAACCTCCCCTGACCCAAGGATATTTCCCTGGCTCTCCCAAGGTTTTTGCATGTGCCCCTCGACATTGCCTCTATCTGAAAAGCTGACCCATAAAATGAATTTTCTCCAAGGTCATAAACTCCTTACAATGCCTTTATTTGCCAGTTGGTGAGGCATTTAAAAAAACAAAAACAAAAACAAAAAACAAAAAACAAAACCAACTTCCTTATTGTGAAAGGAACCAATTTTCCATTTAAATGTAATGGAGAATGAAAGGAGATGCAACCAGAAATCTAATCACAGGTCCATAGCTAAACCACATGCCTAGCAGCTTTCTTTTGTGCCTTGAAGGTCCCAAGCACCCTCTCTTTGCAAAGACAATATATGGCACATCCAAATGCAAATCCATTCCTCTCTTTATTTCTATATTCAGCTCCCTGGCTGATTACAGGGAGGCATGTGTGTCTGTTCAATAGGTCCTCCTGCTTCTTTAAATAAGTTTAATAATACCCTTTTTATTTATGGGAGCCCAAAGTACAAAGGATGCATCGCAGGAGCTCTGCAAGAGCAGAAAAGAAAAGCAAACTAGCTGAAGATACAGACTGGCAAGGGCTCAGTAATTCAATACTGTTGATTCTATACAGACCAACTGCTTTTATTATGCACCGATTCTCTGAGGAGGAAAATGCCCCACAATTACGAACTTGCAAAGGAAAAGAGTCTGTACATCTCTTGTGTACGAGCAGAATTCTCTAAAAAGGCAGTTTAAAGCCAGGGCAGCCTACTAAACGTTTCAGACCAGCTTTCAAACAGTTTTCTTCTAGTGCCTCTGAAGAACTGCATCTCGCCACGTTAAAAAGTTGCATTTAAAATAAAAACTAAAACCAAAAAAACAAAGCACGGGAAATGAAACAGAAAACCCCTCAAAGGATTCGACCGAAAGGCCGGGGATCACTGCTCGGCTGCGGGAACAGCTCCCACATGGGCGAAGCTGCACCCCGCCGCCGGAGCATCACCGCGCGGTGCCCGTCACGGCGGGGACCATTACAAACAACAATAATAATAACAATAATAATAACAA
>NW_010114562.1:321-607 GCF_000699245.1 Pterocles gutturalis | reverse complement strand
CACAGGGAGATGGGGACAGGATGGCACAGGGGGACAGGGACAGGGTGTCACAGGGATGGGGACGGGATGGCGCATTGGGATGGGGACAGGATGGCACAGGGGGGCAGGATGGCACATTGGGACAGTGACAGGATGGTACCCTGGGGACAGGATGGCACAGGGAGACAGTGACAGGATGGCACAGGGCGTTTTTTTTCCCATCCATTCCAGGTTTTTCCTGAAGTTTTTCCTCAAGTGCACCCAGAACTGCCTGAAGAACGCGGGGAACCCCCGGGACATACGGCGC
>NW_010114562.1:0-265 GCF_000699245.1 Pterocles gutturalis | reverse complement strand
ACAGTTTCCCAAAGGGGTCGAGGGGAATTAGGGACCCGATTCCCCGTTCGTTCGTTCCCTTTGCAAAACTTAATTCCCCTCGCCCTCTTTGCAAACCCCAATTTGCAAACCCTAATTCCCCCTCAGCCCCTTTGCAAACCCCAATTCTCCCCGACCCCTTTGCAAACCCCAATTCCCCTGAAATCCCAATTTGCAAACCCCAGTTCCCCTTGAACCCCTTTGCAAACCCCAACCCCCCTCAGTCCCTTTGCAAACCCCATTTCCC
>NW_010114561.1:0-5998 GCF_000699245.1 Pterocles gutturalis | reverse complement strand
AAAAATAATATATATATATATATACTCTCCTATCTATCATTTACAGTGTCTAGATCCAGTATTCAGAAACCACTGAGACTGACATCCAAAGTTCTTGCTGGGTATCTTCATGTGCCTCAAGGATCTACATTCCTTGCTGTATATTTTACTGCCAATAACACTTAACTAGACAGCAATTTTTTCATAGACATTAGGAATCACATTAGCGTTGTTACTACTGAGTCACTTGGAAGTCTAACATATACATAACCACTGATTTGCAATTTCTGATTTCCCCTGCTTGTTGTGCTTGTGAGGAACAGTTCAGTAGAAATTCTCATGGGATGCTTAACTCCCCCAAAGTGAACAGGAACAAGATAGGTCAGTCTCTGCGTTTAAGGGACAGTACACTCACCATATTCAAATTTCTATTAACTAACCTGGAGTAAAAATTTTAACCCAGCTCCCTCTATTGAATGGTTTAACCATTAAGACAGAAAATACTTGGTAATTCTTTGAGTTTCTCCTGTTAAATTTGTTTTACTTTCCGTAAGAAAATTAAAGCAGAAAGAAGAATAACCTAACAGATTCATACTTTAGGGTTACCTCTGTGTGTAAGAATATGAATAAACCTCTCTATAACTCCTATCCTACATTTCCACCAGAAAAACTAAAGAAGCAACCCCAAAGCAAGTGTTCAGATCTACATGAAATCAGAATCCTTTTATTTTAGTTATTATGGGTAGATTTAGATACCTAATATTAGACATATTTGATGTAACATAATTTTAATTATTTGATATTACCAAGTATAGTGAGGTGATATAAGAGATGAAAAATCAGATCTAATGTATAATGACAGAACAGTTTAGGAAATTTTCAATTCTTTTCCTATATGTCACTTAATCCAGGCCATGTCCTATTGAAAATGCTCAAAGTTTAGTTAGTATTGTTAGGAGAATGGAACTGAGTTGCATATAATTTTCATAAGAAGCAGCAATAGGAAGCACAGGAACACAGAGCTGGAAATGATTACATTTCTACATCCCCACAGTAGGTTACCATATACTAGGCATGTAGTAAAAAAAAAAAAAAAAAAAAAAGGTCTACAGAACTTTACTCTAAATGGTACTACCCACTTTCCAATACTGACTCAAAACCTTTATTTTTGCAGTAAAAAAATCCAGACCTCTAATGCTCCTTGGGGAAAAAGAAAAAAGGAGGGGAGAGGGGCACCTCCAATGGCGTACTAAGTCCCCTGCAATAGGAGGAAATATGTTAGAAATTGTTTGCAGAATGCTCTAGGGATTAAAATATGTCCCACTTCACAAAGGAGAACAAAAGAAAAAAAAAGAAATTAACAGAACTCAGAATCTAAAGTATACAGTAAGAGGACAAAACATCCTTCCTGACCCGAGAGCCTGCAGTAAGCCTTGAGGCAGAGAACAGATACAGTATAAATGTAGAACAACCACATTCCATCTTCTTCAGAAAGCCCTTTCCTCCCCCAACTCGGCAGGAATGTCACTTTCCTAACAGGAACTGTCCCATTCAATTACACATTTTTTTTCTGTAAGCTTTTCTAGTTCTATCTTAAAACAACTTTGGTTTATTGGCCTGATTACCCATTTGGAAGACCTTTCCAGTATCTCATTTCTCAGCTGGTCAGTAAATTTCTTCACATTTCTATGTTATATAATCAATATATAAGTATTTGATGGCATGCCAACAGCAATCTTTAGTTCAAATGCTTTCTGTCTTTTTTAGCATTTAACTAAAAATACATTTGTAAGGAATCACATGCCCTTACAATATCTATTTGGCTATAGATGCCTTAAAAATAATAAAAAAAAAAATCTCTTCTGCAGACACATTTTCCATGCCCTAATTACCTTAGTTTCTTTCTGATCATTACATTTCATTTTAAGATCCTCTTTGAATGTATGACTAGAACCACGCATAATACAATAGGAACTCATGAAAAAGCACATCTTTTACAATAGTAGTAATGTCTTCCCACCTATTAGGACAACCCTGCCTAATACACTATAGAATCACATTTATCTTTTCCCTTAATATCAGTACTTCTTTTATAATGGTAACATACAGTCACTTTCTATTTGACCACTACCTTCAGATTTTTAGAATTTTGTATAAAGTTGTGTCTTCCCAGTTTATAACAAATGTTTCCATTCATTACTTTGTAGATTGCATTATACAATTTCACACCAGTCAGGGCCAAAATAAAAGAAAATATAGATACACATGACTTAAATTTATAAATATTGACTTGTTAAAATATTGACAGTAACATTAAATTTGCAAACATTTATATAGTGTATATATATTTACACATATATGTATCTCGACATCAACACAGACACATACATAGATATACATATGTAAATGTGTGTATATGCAAGTCATCTTTTCTCTAGTTTTGGTTGTCAGCAAGATCTCTAGTTTTGCATGGCCTACAAACTCTGTGCAGACCCACCTACCTTATACCTTGAAATCAGTACTAAGTTTATTGCAAAGGGCTGGGCTCAAAACTGGTCACCAAGAAACTTCACTAATGACCTCCATTCATTTCAATAATTCCTCTCTCAGCATTAAGTACTGTCCCCTTGTCTAAGCTTCTTGGAAGTTTTGGACTTGCTTACTTCTGGACTTGCATTTAATGTGTTGATTCTTTCAGCCCTCTAGGACAGAAATTTTCTGGACTAAATGTTTGTACCAGATACATTGATGATGTGATTTCTCTTACTGTATTCCTACTTTTGTTATATATCAAAATTTACACATACAGTCTTACCAGAACCAGAGGTAACTTTTCCAGTAACTATTTAGTCCAAGCCTACTTTATTCTTAATGTTGACTCCATTTTACATGGCTTAAGAAGTTTTTACTATGTTTCATTTTTCTGTTCAAGTTTCGGTTTAACAAGGTTTCTGACCATTCTTGGTTTAGTTTTATACCTTCTAATTATTGATGACGATTTCTCCTCGCTAATCAATATATCTTTTCCATTCTTTATAGGTTTTGTGCTTATCGTTAATAATTTGCTTAAGGTTTTCACCTTCTGGGAATTCTTCTTCATTCCTGTTGTTTGGGTTTGTGGTTTTTTTTGTTCTACCTCTCCTCCCAAATGTAAACATTCAATAGTATTTGCATTTTTTTACATCAAGTAATGCCATGCCTTATCTGAATTCTAATTCTGGTGCTCCTCACTCAAGACTCTTTTACTAAACATTTTTGTTTGTCAGTTTGCCTTTCTGAAACACTGGACTGCAGTTACAGATCCTCCACATTTTTCTGTCTTGCAACTTCACATGAAGTGGAAAAGCTCAAATCCACCAGATTAAAGATTAGTTTCTATCATCAGTTTTTCCCGCAGATCCCATCATTCACTAAAATTAAATCCTTGCCTCTTGCTTGCTCAATGTCTGTTCCATAGAAGAAGCTATCAAGTCATATCATCCTCAACATCACTGGTTGAGTTTTTTTCTGATATTGGCCTGTCAGAAATCACACAAATTTGCATAATCACATGAGATCAATTTTTACTTTTTTTTACTGTATTTGTAGGCATTATTATCCAGATCAAATCTTTACCAGCAGATTCATAATAGATTTCATCCCCATGAAGCTTTTTTCCTGCCCTTTGCGCAATAATTTTCATTCAAACAGATGCTATCTCATCTTCACCCTCAAATTTAACTTTGTTATTGCACTATTGCTTAACAGTTTCTATTCCCTAACAGTTGTTAGTGCATTAACATGACATTACTTCACCTTTTTTTTTTTTTAAGAGTGTGTATTCAGTTCCAATATATTTCACTTAAGATTTTGGTTACCTCCATGTTCCTGTTTTCTCACAATGTGTGGTTCCATGTGCTGTATCAACTGTTCCTGCTACTCTTAGTGATTGAAGTACTATAGAAATGGGGTAGACCTGTACAGCTCCAAGTTCTTGTAGATATAATCCACGTATGCATCATATCCTTTTGTTATCTATCTTTTCTGTTGTTCCATCCTCGTTCATGTCCCTCCATTTGTATTCCATATGTGGATTATGTGGTTACTTCCAAAGTTCCTCCTGAGTTTTAAATTTAAAAGTTGTTAGGAACTCCTGATTCAATAAAAGTCGGATGAAAGATAAATTATCAAAAGGCAACACACTATAGTAATAAAGACCTCTTCATTTCTCACAAATTTAGCAGCATTTATTGTATGATGTTCATGTGCTCAGGTTTATAATGACAATTCTAGTTCAGATATTCAGATACAACTTTCCACTGTAAGAAATAGTTTCAGACTATGTAGACCACTCAAATGGAGTCTAATTCCTTACTGATTTCAGTACGGAATATAGAGCTGTGCCCTCTCATGCTAGTCATGCATATTGGAACAAACACTCTGCAAAACTCCACAGAATTTTAAGGTATTTTACTAACAATATAATGTTAATCAGAATAAGAATGTATGGAACATCAGTGTGATAGTTCTATGCTAATAACTATGTAAACATCATGTGTTCTACTAAAATAATCCATCAGTCTAACAACATCGAAGTAAGATTTTATTAAATCGGATTTTCTATTCATTGTACTTTTTAATACCTCATTAGCACAGGACCAGAATAATTAAATTGGAATACATGTACAATACTGACTTTTACATATTAGTTTTTAACATGATTTCAGGTTTATGAAATGTCAGCTTTTTCAAGACAGGTTTGTTGAAAGAGTAAAGCTCAGCCTAGCTGCCAAAGTTATTTAAAATATTTTTCTCTCTTATGAATAAAAAAGTATTTATGTGTGTCCAATTCCGTGTGTCAGAGAGAAAAGCAGCACAGAAACACAGACAGATGCGATAAATATGACAGGTCTTAAAAATCCGAGCATATATGCATAAAATCACATATATTCAAAATATAGAACTATTAACTCAAAACAAAAATGTTTTTCAGAAACAGTGAGGTCATAAGAAACTCCAGTAAAACATCCTTATTTACTATCTGTGAATTATTTTTATTCCACTATCATCATATATTTCATGTGGAATGTAAGAAAAACATTAAAGAGTGGGAGAGAGGGGAAGGGAAAGCATCTAGTGTGGTTTGGTACTCTTTTCCTGACTAAAGTAGTACCTGGGAACTCAGTCTAAAGCCATTCAAAACCTTCCACTGAATCATCTGTTTTTTGCACCAAAACAGGAATGTCAGGGTTCCTTTAGTAACAGAAGTAAGCACTTTGTCCCACTGAGAAGTTTGATAAAAGCATCTACAAGGTCAGGAATATTACCTGTTTCATGTGAGAAAGTTGTCTACCGTCCAAACACCAGTTCTTGCTTATTCCAGGCCTAGGGTTTTTTTTTTCACGGTCCTTTTACGTTTGCAAAGAGAAGAATGTACCTTTTGGGGAAGGCTGAGCATTAAGAAAAAGGTGATTCTTTAGAATCATCCCTGGGTTTAGCACATTGGGATGTTAAGACACAAGTTAACAGAGGTCTGCTGAAGATACAGGTGTGATGAATTCACAAACCATCCGCAGAGCATTCTACCCTCTTTGCTGTTTGGACTCACACAAGAAAACCTGTGAAGGCACAACTACGTCTAGCATTACTTTTGAGTTAGAGCTGGATTCCAGCCTCTGTGCTGTGCACATGGGACGTACATTACGTTTTCCTGTATGCATAACACCTATCTGATTTACATACTAAAATGTATACAATACACAACAGCAATGAAGACCCAAATGCGAACCTGCACACATCTTTGCATGTATGCAATTACCTTTTTTTTTTTTTTTAAATCAGCCAAATACGCGATTTCGCAGGAAATAAAACCCTAAAGCTCAACATAGAAACCATCACCGCTGCTACCTTCAGCGTCGCCCAGAAAAACCCTCCATGCTCCCTCCGCAAACGGAATAACGGCACTTCTCCCAACCGGCAACAATGAGAACCCAGTCACCACGGCGTCGCCTACTTCGTCTCTCGCCGTCGCGGCCACCGA
>NW_010114560.1:0-2044 GCF_000699245.1 Pterocles gutturalis | reverse complement strand
CATTAGAATGCAAACTGCATGGAAAAAAGGCCATGTTTTATCTTAGGCAACAACACTCTACTGAAGTGCATCATCAAAAGCTATAGAGAGACATAGATATTAAAATATAAGCAAGGTTAGTATCACATATTGCACAGTTAGTTAAATATCTTGGGGAGCTGCAATAAGTAATTTATGTTTACTTTTCTTCTATTCTTCAAGTGTTAGGTAAGATTCCCTGAAAATATAGAAAACCTCACTTTTTCTTTAAAACACAACACTCACTCTCCTGGCCAACACTGAAGAATTTAATTCTTCTGCACTTTCTCATTACCAAAGAGGTCCCTGGTTTTTTTAAGCATGTTTATTCATATGCTAACATCACAGTAAATAACACCCATAGAAGCCAAATGGGTTCATTAGTTGTCCCTCCATCCATAGCTAACTGGCTCAGAAATATGGTCTTTTGCCAAGAATACCAGCAAGCACAGATTTATCTACTGTTATCCCCTATGAAGATTGCCTTTCATCATCAGTCAAAGTCCTAATGCATTGAGCTCCCACTTCAGATGGGGATGCATTTGGCGTGCATCTGGTCTTGAACAGCAGTATTTTAATGACTTTCTTTTAAAAGGGAGAGATTTCTTGACAGAGGAGGAGGAAAACGAGCAAGGTGACCGCTGGGTCTGGCGGTAACGATATACCAGTCTGGATCAATATTATAGCTGGTGATTGTGGCGTTCAGACTTCTTTCTACCCACCTTCAAACAACTCTTGCAAATCTGTTGATGACACCCTACAAAAGCAACTCTACACAAGGTAACAGGATCCTTAAACTTGTAAAAATAAGTGGTCAGGTATCAAAGTGTGGAACATCCTGGAAAAGATCAGCTAGGAGCATGATGGCTTGTCACACGGGAATTTTGTGTTGTTTTAGCAACCAGAAGAACAGAATTAAAAGACCAACATCTGACTAAAAATAGTATCTTTAGAAGACAAACACATTTTTCTTTTTTGGTGTTACTGTTAACACCTTAGGTTATTACAAGTAAACATTAAAGACTTTCTTGATGGCTGTATTGGCATTAGGTGAGAAAAAAAAAGTCTCAACTTTCACTTTTTGGCTTTACCTCACTGGCACAAATCCAAAGTCATCAAACTTCAAGTACTTGCAGAAGGTCCGGAAGGTCAGAGTTTCTTTAGTTCTTTTCTGACTAAACAAATGGAAACATTCTTTATTAAGCTTAGATTTTGAAAATGCTTGGAGTTTGGTGGGAGAGAGGTTGTTTAGGCTTTTTAGAAAATTCTGATGTCTTGACAGCATCTGTACAATATTAAAGCATGTGGAATATTGAAAGAGTTTATATTTCATTTTTCCTCTGTTGGTTAAACCAGTTTCAGAGTCATTGGCTTTGATTCCCTATTCCCATTGTCAAATATGATATCGTGCTGCAGTAAGCTATGCTTAGATATGTCAATTTTTGTTACATATCTGGAAAGAAAAGTAGTAGACTTGTGAAGAAAACAGCCTTTTTGCTGAACTGAGCAACATGGGTATACATTTCCTGGAAAAAAAAAAAACATACCAAGAAGAAAGATTTCTGGGATGAGCTCAGAATGCCTTGCAGTGATGGCAAGGTAACTGTCTTTCCAGACACTGGGTAATTCTCGGGGGCTCTGCCAGCGGTCCAAAATGAAAATACAATTGGTACTGTCCAGGCCCCTTGCCACAGTTTGGAGAAACAAACTGTAAAGCTATTTTGGAATTATATCACCAATGGCTGTATCACTGGACCTAGTGAAGGTCACCTCAGCTTCTTTGAGCACAGCTCATCTTCACCTTCTTACCTTCGGTAACAACAGCTACCAACACAGCCTCCCTTATAGCAAGAAACGGAGCGCAGAGACATCACTAGCAGAGCATGGAGGAAATGTTGGGGTCCTCTCCTCTCTGCTTGTGATAGCCGCTGCCACCCGCTCCGGGACCACTTTCCAGGGGCTCCAGCGGCGCGGGGGAGCTGCGGCCGCCCAGCAGCGCTCCCCTGGGCGGCGGTGCGAGGAGCTG
>NW_010114559.1:15432-20251 GCF_000699245.1 Pterocles gutturalis | reverse complement strand
CCATCGCCTCAGGGTGCAGGGGCCGCGCTGCGTGGCCTGTCCCCTGGGTGCGGGGCCCTTTGCACGCTCGTGGGTGTGCCCCGCGCTTTGCACGGTGCTGCTGTCGCCCTGCACGGGTGTCCCCGTCCTCAGGCAGCGTCCTGTCACGCGTGTGCCTGTTCCACAGCTTCCCCAGACAGGCGTGCAGCTCAGCGGGGTGCGTAAGGCCCTGCAGCTGAGCTGTGCTCACGCGTGCATGCTTTTGTGCTCAGCTTTGCACGGGTACGTGCCCATGCCGCTCCTGCCTGTGCACCTGTGTCCTGCACAGATGCGTTTGCTTTCCGCAGATGCTCATCTGCGATGCACACGTGTTTGCGTGTCCCTCTGTACAGCTGTGCTGTGGAACACTTGGGGGTTTTCCCCTCTGCGCGTCCTTGTTTCTGAGCACGCATGCTGCAGAGCTGCGCTTGCACGTGTACCTGGAGGAAGACAAATGCCCTTCACTTCAGCCTTCCTTCTCTCTGCTCTCCCTATAACCTCCTAACCCAGACAAACAGAATACCTTCATTGTGTGTTTCTCCATACATAGCTCTCCTACTGAGGGCTGTGCATTTCTTATGCCTGAAAATGACCCTCTGAAATTATTGGGAGCTTTTAAGATGAGCAAAAAAAAATCCAAGCTCATGTACTTTGCTAGATAAAATGAGCAAGTGTGTGTGGGATTGAAATCTAACTGTTATTTCCTTATGCTGTTGGACTGTTTTTCAGGTGTGTCCGCCCAGTCCTTCCTTCACTGCTTTACATTGACTAGCTCTGCTTTTAATCTGCAAGTTGCGACTCCTGGGGTAAGTAAAAATGGACAGTTACTGTGATTACAGTCTGAAACTAATTGATATATCGATTGACAAGAGAATTATACTAAACATTTTAAAAGAGGTGTTTCATTGGCTTTACAGATTAAGGGACTTTTTTTAAAATTCTGTTTTCTTAATATTGAACTGAAAGCATGCTTCTTACAGTATGGTTCTGAATCTATCTGTCCAGTATCCGTTACCCACAAAGAGCAGAGGGAGAACTGTTAGAACTACTTCAGTGGGAAAATGGGAAAACTTCAGGCTTTTGAGAGCTAAAGTCTCTCAAAATCCCACATAACGGTCCTTCAAGAAATGCGGTAGATGTCTGTGCAGTGATACTAACCACAGTCTTGGAACCATGTTTTCCCTAGGGGAAGCCAATTGACTTTGTGGATATGAATGAGAGCAACATGCGCTGGATACAGGACTTCCGTATGAAATCGTATGCGAACCCTGCCAAGTTGGAATCAATTGATGGTAAGGGCTTTATACTGTTGGCCAGTGTGTCATTTCTGTTTATCAGGGAAATGGGTGCTGCTTCGTGTTCCCTCTTTAGGGAAGAATGACACAGAAAAGATGTAAAATTTGTCTTTTAAGAGGAAGTCCTGGTAACTACAGTTCTTGTTTTCTTATTTGTCTTGGATTGATAATTCTGTCACATATACGCACACACAAAATATATATATTCTCTTTCTTGTATATATTTACATGTTATATATTGTTGCTTTTTAAAATAATATTTTGATAAAGTAGAAGCTGCCAGACACAGCAGTTTTAAGCTTTGCCTGGCTAAGAATGTCTCATTAAAAATGTATGATCTTTGTCTTAAAAAGGACCTTTTACTCTGCTCCACAGAGCAGATGTTAGTTTCTTTAGTTCATTCAGTTTATACTGTTTTTTGGCTGACTTATGTGGTATTGTCTCAATTCTGTCAAATCTGAAATGGATTTATGGTCAGGCTTTTCTGTTTGTTGCTTGTATTACAATGAGTTTATCCTTTCTTCCTTAATAGGCGCTAGATACCATGCGTTGCTGATTCCAAACTGTCCTGGGGCTGTGACTGACCTTGCAAACAGCGGGTACCTGGCTAAGATACTGCAGCACTTCAGCACTGAGAACAGTAGGTGAACTTTGTTAGATATTTTGTTACACAAACAGTACAGCAGTACTATGTAAGACTGTTACCTTCCAAAGACTTAAAAATGTTTGCCTAGTTGCAGAGCACTCAGAAGTGGAAAGAGCTGCTTTAGAGGAATGTATCTTCTCTTAAAAAGTATCCTCTTTATGTGAATATAAATAAAAAAATACTACTAGCTTTTCAGTGCTTGTGTCAGAAGAGGGTTCTCTGCCTTGCAGAAATGCTCTCTAAGTCAGTAGGATTCCGCGTTCAGAGCCAAATGTGGAATGTTCCTGGATCATCATTAAGGCTGTAATTAATCAAGACTCATATGTGCTTCTCACTTACTGTTTGAGTATGTGTTTTTCTCTTTGATGCTGTCTCTGGGCTCAGAGTTAACAGCTAGTAACTCTTTGCAAGACTGGTACAATTATTGTAGTGTGCAGGAATAACCTTACAGCGTAGGAGTATAAATACTATGGTATAATTTTATTGTGGGAAGGCAACATGCTGTAACATGAAGAATGCCGTGATCACTTATCTGTGTTGACTACCTGAAGATGCTCACAGCTTCTCAAACATGCTTTGATTTTTTTCCTAGAGCCAATCTGTGCAGTTGGACATGGAGTTGCAGCTTTGTGTTGTGCCACCAATGAGGATAAATCCTGGGTTTTTCAGGGATACAGCCTGACAGGGGTAGGTTGAGCTTTCACCTGACTTTTGCTGTTTGGGGGCTTTTTTGCTTTGTGGGGGGCTTGGCATGGTGCTGGTGTTTCTGGTCTTATCCAAGAACTTCCTACAAATATAAATCATCAGTTTGTTACCCTTGGTTTAAGTGCAAGGTGTGGAGGGTTGTCTTTGCCCAGGAAGCCCAACACAGAGCGCATGCAGGGATTGTCTCACAACAGTTGGGAGAATTGTAGGGGGAACAGAAAAATAAATTGCAGGTGGAAGCATGTGTTGGTTTTGCTTGGCTTTTTTTATAAAAAGCAAGACAGACTTATTTCCTTTTGATCTTTTTCAGCCCTCTGTGTACGAACTAGTAAGACAGCCTAATTTTGCCAGTTTGTCCATTATCGTGGAAGATTTTGTGAAGGATTCTGGAGCTACGTTTAGTGGTATGTCACTCTCTTGTTGTCCAGCACTTCACATTTTGTGTCTGTGTTTTGGAAGTGAATGTTTGTGTGCCAATTTTCCACAGCTGAACAGGACTCTTAACAGGGTGTCTCATCTTGCATTCCCATTTTGTGGCTGTAAACAAGTACTGCAGTGGATAGAAATGAGGATGTAATCTGTTATTTAACAGAATAGTGCCACCCACTGAACTGATACAATTTGGAGTGGCCAGATGAGAAATTGCGTTTTCTGACCATGCCTTGCATGCAATCAAGCTCCTAATGCCATGCATCTGTTTTTCAAAAAGAAGAAATGCCACTGTCTTATCAAATTGCTGTATATTCTTTGCTCTATCCTCTTCCATCCGTGCTGCTGTCAGCCTGTTTGTGTGTTAAGTGGCATCTCTGCTTTTTGAATGAGCTGCTGCCACCACCTGCTGCATCATGGGTTCAGTACTGACGGTTTAAAAGCTGGTGTCTGGGGTACCTGTTATGTCATGTAGGCTTGGCTACAGTGGCACTGACAAATTAGGCAAGAAGAAGGAAAGCACATGGGGTTTGAGCACACTTAGCCTGTATTTAGATAGTCATTGGCTGGGAGAGGGAGAAGAAAATAAGAGTTGTTCATTACCGATAAAATAATGGTTCTATGTGGAATGAGGTGACTGGTTGGAGTACTGAACAATTGCTGCTGGGTATTAACATGTCAGGCTATTATAACCAGCCAGAAAATAAGTATTTTCCTGCAGGCTCTTTGTAGCGTGGTGATTGTAACTTTGATGTCTTACATGAGAAGAGTTTATTTTGTATTGCAGGGTAATTACAACTTTAAAATACGTACTTTGAGGTCTTTATTATGAAAATCTCTTGATATACGCACTTACCTATCTGGGGTTAATTGAATCAAGGGACCAGTCCTGCTGTCCTTTCAGAGAAGGACTTTCTAATGAAATTGTTTCAAGACTGGGGCTCAAGGTTGTCCCTGTCTGTGGGGGTTATAGATCAGCACATCAGTCACGCAGGAAATCTGTCTGGTCAAAATAGTTATCTTCTGTGTTAGTTCTGTCAGAGATGTGCTGTTGAACATGAAGCAGTGTCCACTAACAATGCCTGTTGCTTTTTCTCTGTTTAGCCAGCAGTCCAGATGCTGTACATGTTGTGCTGGACAGGCACCTGGTGACAGGACAGAATGAGAATTCCACTCTTCCTGCTGTCCAGAACCTTCTTCTTCTTTGCAATGTCAGGTGAGGCAATATGGGAGATAAGAACTAGGACAGACAGTAGTGAGCATCTTTGAATTTCAGGAGTATTGTCCCCCAAAATAATTTTTTTGCCTAGGTTAACTGCTGAAGTGTGTGGTGTCTCTTATTTGATCTAGCTATTTGGTCAGTTATGTCTTTTGGTAAAAAGCGTTTGTGATTATCAGAAAAGAAAAAATGGGTTGTGAAATTCATCGCTATCTATCAGGACTGGTAAAGTAAAATGCAGAATAGACTTCACTAAGCATTTCTGTTAAGAGAAATGTTTCTCGTGTGGTGGTGTCTGTGCTTTGGCAAGCTAGCATTGAGTCAGCTATGTGTTAGGATTCTGGGAACTAACAGATTTAATCTCTTTAGTAATGGCCTGGCTGTTTGACTGTCTTTCATCTTGTCAGATAGAAGAACACACATAAATAATCACAAAAATCTTTTGTTCAGGTGAATGTGTGTTAGAAGTCCTTTCCTGGCTGTGGACTAACAGGTTGTGTCATGTTT
>NW_010114559.1:12402-15401 GCF_000699245.1 Pterocles gutturalis | reverse complement strand
CAGCAGGAAATGAAGGAGAAGGTCTCTTTGCAAATAGGATGGATGAAGAGCCAGCAGGCTGAGGATTTTCTTATCTGTTAACTGGATAAAACATCCCTCTAAATTTCTTTTCTGGACTGAAGTGACTGTGGCAGTGAAGTGGTGATGTCAGGTTTTACATATATAGAATGGATGAAGGCTGTGTGAATAAGAACACTTGAAGTGCATCACACTTCAGAAGCAACTATGAAGCCACCTTCCATTTTTGTTGCTACATCTTTTTTTACTGCTTCTCTCTAGACCCTTAACTTACAGATGTGGGGAACTGTCTTTTTAAAAGAAAGTTGGTGCTATGAATACAAGTTGCTGAAGCTGAAGACCTTGCCCTAGGTTGACGTTATTCTGATTGTTAGTAACTGCCCCAAAGAGAATTTGGAGCTCTGTGAACTATCTGGTGTTTATGTTTTGGATATCTAAATCTACACCTAGAGCTTCACTGAAATGCAATTTCAGATGTGCGTTGGTCACAAAGTTACTGTCTGAACTCTGAATGTGTCTGGGACACTTGGATATACTTGGAATAGGATGGAAAGTGCTTAGCTGAACTCCGAATAAAGCAGAACCAGTTGTCTGAAGGCGGCTCCCTGTGGTGATACTGTTAGCATAACGTGCCCTTGTTTTCTTCTTTGCCTGTTCACGTTACTGGACTTCTTTTTAAATTTGCTCAGCTGTTTTTAAATGGTCTTCTGACTGGTTATCTGTTCTTCTTTGTGGTGCTTATGTTATGATTTTTGTTCCATTTGAAATTTTGAAATATTTCTCTGGTGAATACATTGTGTTTGTCTCTTGCTGGAATTACGTGGACAAAGAAAGAAAGTGCAGGCAGCTAATGTGGATCACATCTTCTGGAGAACCAACTGTAAGATGAAATTGGACCTTCTTTTTCCTTTTGAGCAGCAGATGGGGCTTGAAGTTGAGTATGGAAAGGAGTAATGAGGCAGAATATTTTTTGCTGCTGCAGGCTCAAACAATAAATCTATGGGAAAGTAGACAGATTATAATTTATCCTTCACTCCTGTAACCAAGGTCAATATTTCTGTAGTGCTCTGTGAGGGAAAGGACCTTTGTGGTTGCCTGTTTTTTCTTAACAGGATAATGTAATATATTCATCCCTTTTCTGTAGAAATTAGATTTTTATAGTTCTGTCTCAAAAATTCAGTATGATTTTAAAAGATAATCTGCTATGGGATTTGTTGGGTTTTATATTCTTGTATTCTGGAGCCCAGTTTACAGATTTTTGGCTTTGATAGAAATTAAAATTAGAATTTGAAATGAAAATTGGGCTTTGATAGAAATTAAAACTATCAAATAGCTTTGATAGCTTAAATCCTCACTCCTGTCAAGTCATCTTAGGGATTTGTTGATCTGTCACCGTCAGGGCATATTTCCATCTGGATTTCTAGTGGGCTGTCTACTGAAATGATGTGGAAGGTTTTTGTACTTGTGCTGCAGGAGTATTTGGAGTTGGGCCATTTTGGGTTGAACACTGTGCACCTACAGCAAGGAGACACTCTGCCACTGAAAGCTTTATTTCAGCAGGGAAGGTGAAGCTTTATGGCCTAGGCTCCCCTGGTGGCCTGAGCAGGGAGCTTAGCAGGGCTGGATCCAGGTATTTGGGGTCCTGGAGGAGGTGAGTGCAATTTATGTGGCTTCTGAGGTGAGGGAGCTTTGCCACACCCAATCTAGTCTCTGCAGCTGCAAAGCCAAGTTTTGTTTCTGAAGTGGGAGTCTGAGAGGCTCCAAGTCTGTATTACCTTTGAGACTGTGCTTCCACGTGACTCTGTCAAAACACTAGACCTTTCATTGCCTGCCTTTAAAAATAGAATATTGCTGTCTACCCCACGTCCAGTTTTCATTCGTTAATTGTGAAGTTCTGTCCAGCCTCATCGATAAACTGCCAGGTGAACAAACAGTATCGGACCATGGCAGGCTTTGATCGATTCTCTCTATTGTACTATTTTTCCTTATTTTATGGCGGCCAGGACCTGTTGAAACGGCTTCGTTTGTGCCTGTATCAGGAAGTACATGGATGTACAAAGTACGCTGCCTTTAGATTTGAATATAAAGATGTCTTTGTGGTCCATCTGTGATGTGGGTTAGAAATCACGTATAACTGACTTGAACTGGTAAGAAATCAGCTGGAGGCAGTAATCAGGAGTCCTCAATGTAGCAGCTCTTGACATACTATTTAGCACATGTTCTTCAGTGTGATGGCTTTCCCCTCTACCTGGCTTGAGTGTAGCAATTTGAATGCTGCATGGACAAGCTTTTAGCAATGTTTGCAAATACTTGGTGTTTGTGATGAGTTGTTTATAGAGGATTCTGGCATTTAAACCATGTGACAGACCCTTTTGCCCCAAAGCCAGAAACTGCTTCTCAGACAAATTGAGAGCTTCAGATTCTGGAGATTTTCAACCCACACAAATGCTGGTTGTTTCAATGTTGCGCTCTGGAGCCCTTGGTGCTTTGGTCCTAGAGATGTTATCAGCCAGGTTTATTTCCTTAGAAATCTGTCTGCTCCTCGTAACATCCAGCTGCTCATATTTTTTTATGCTCTGTAATGCCAATGCATCAAGACAAGGATCAGAATAAATGGAAGTTATTTCAGTCCTGATTGGCTTTAAAATTTCAAATTGTACCTCTTGGATACTGACTTGTTTGTAGTCTGTAATAGCCCATGATGGCTGTATTTGATAGTACTTATAAATGAATCTCTAAGGACTAATTTTAAAGTGAAATTCTATGTTGGGAGGCTGAAAATAAATGAATGTACTTACTGTGTCAGTTCTGTGGACTCCAGTGGCTGTTTTCCCAACAGCTCTGCTCTCCTGTGCCTATTGTCTTGAGCGCCTGTTTCAGGAATACAGGAGGTGCTGAGTGCAGCTGTTGGGAGCAGCAGCATGGCTCCCTTAGCACATTCCATCAGGGAATGCAAGAAAGAGGTGGAAGAAGGAAAAGCT
>NW_010114559.1:0-12371 GCF_000699245.1 Pterocles gutturalis | reverse complement strand
AAGGAAAACCTTCCCCCCCCCCCCCAGTTTTGCATGTTTGCATAGAGCTGGATGATAAAATTAGAGACCCACAAGGCAGGCTGATAACTGATGAGCACAAATACAAGGTTAGCTGCTGCTCTGTGAATCTTGGGAAGGAAGATGTGCTGTGGGATGTCACAGCCTCCCCACAAGGTGGTAGCACTGCTCCATGCAGACCTTCCCTTTCCTCAGCCACCGGCAAACTCCATCCCCGAACACCGGGTGCAGCGATGTTCTTTTCCTCTTTCCCATTCCTGAGGAAGGGCCTGCCACTTCTGTGTGCCTGTGCTGGGAGGGAGGCCTGCAGCGGAAAGAAGGAAAACCTGGACACCACCCTCTGCTTTCTAGAAATGTTCAATTTCCTTAGACAGAACGCCTGGAGGGTGCTGCGATTGTGTGGATTTCACAGGACAAATGAGAGATCCCTGTGCAAATACTGCACATGATCCAAACACATCTGAGCTTAGACTGTAACCTAGATTGCAGCAATAAAGCAAAAACAAAGTCATAAAACCAAGGGTCAGATCATAAGCTGCCTTCAATTACACTGCACTCCAATTGAGGCTTCTGTGATTTTTTTTTTTTGCTTCTATGCAAATTGTGTGATATCACAACTGAATGTCCATGGGGTATGCTTACCTGTTAACCTGCAGAGGAAGAGCTCAGAGCTTTGCTTTATTTTGCTCCTGAAACGTTGTACAGATGGATCTCCTGCATCTGAGGCTTGGCTGTCAGGGTTGCTGCCTTGGGAAATCCTCAGCTGTTGGTTCCACAGGGTATGTCCTTTCTGAACTGACTGTATTGTACCTTGGAGCGCAGCCTTCCTGAACCAGAAGGCAGACAGAGCTGAAGCACAGGCTTGGCCCCTGGATGACAGTTGGGAAATCATGAGAGTCGCAGCACCCTGCCTCCATGAGAGTTAGCTTTCACAATAACAGAGGGAAAGGATTTTACTTGTTAACAAAGGTGTGCAATACGGAAAACAAACAATAATGCAGTACAGATACAGCAAGTTCATGAGCTGGTGAAATTAAATTCATGCAAAACATATGAACAGAGAAAGAAAAGTAAAAAGGAGAATCCTAACAATCTAAGGAGAAATTATTTAGGTAAAAATTACATTCCGTGGCTTACCTCAGAGCTCAGATGTTTCTTTGCACCTTTTGCCTTTGGACTGGCTGCTTTACCAGGCTTGTCCTTCCAAAACTTCCTGATCCTTTTACTTCCACACAAGCTGCACTAAAGCTGAGCTGAGCTGCTAGTGAATTAATAGTTACTTGTATAGGCTTAATAAACTCAGATGTGGGTTTGCCGGAGGTTGGCCTCCCACCATTGCTCTCCTGTGTGTTATTGGTGTGGTTGCTCAGCCAGTCCCCCCTCAAGTCAGACCTGGCCTTGCTCAGCCCAACACAGAGAAATTCCCACTTTCTTTGAAGTGTGGGGTCTCTCTCCCTGCCTGCCTCAGAGGGTAAAGTCCAACCTTACACGTATGTGCAGTTTGTAGCACTCTGCGACCTTACCCTAGGCTCCGGTGCTCAGACTACAAACACCTGGAGGAAGTGTGCTGCAGAGGTTTGCCCTGTGAGGAAGCGGGTTGATGGCAGCCCTCTGCCATGGCTCTTCTCCTGGCATGGGGCTGGCGAAGCCCAGCGGAAGGAGGGGAGGGCCTGCTAATTGGGATCAGGGGAACAGCAGGTGCTAAAGGGAGACTTTCTGTCCCAAGGCGCTGGGAAGTATTACTGGCTCTGGGTGTATTAAATAAAGGGCAAGGGCATTTAAAAACAAGTTTTAAAGTGTATGTAGGGGTTCTTTGGGATTTCCCACACACACACATTCTATTTACCCCCGCTTGCTGAGTCTAAGCTTGTCTTTGTGGCTGTGATAGCTGAAAACCTTTCTGGGAGACAACAGACATCTCCTGATTTCTTAATCTGAGGAGGTGTGGGGATCTGGGAAGCCGCTAGGAGGAGTGATTCTTTATCTCCTGAAAATATGAAGTTGAGGAAGAGTTACGGGGTGAAGGTGCTTTGTGTGACTGGATAAACAGATGGATAGGCTGAAGGTTTATGTGGTTGTTGGGTTTTTGCTCCATTTCAGAGTGGATGTGGACCTTGTGACTAAGCCATGTACACCAGTCACCTCACAGCATCTAACCTGTGGTGAAGAGAAAAAGCCCCAGTGCCGAAGTGGGAAACTGCAGCTGCTACCAGAGCAGGTAAGGATCTTGTGACAGTGAACGTTTTAAACTTAACTTGTTCATCTCCTGCCCCCTCAGCTCTTGAGGGGACCATGTGTCTGTAGGTAAGCAGAGTAAGGTTTGACTGCTACTGAGGCACTTTTTCCTGCCTCCTCTTCCCCTTTCATTGCAGTATTTTATTGTCTCTTGAGCAACTTTTGGAATGCCTCAGAGTTATGTTTGAACCCTGCAGTGTTACTGACCCTGGCCAGATGTGTCCCAGCTGTGTGAGGTGACAGATCCTGTGGCTCTGCTGGTGGGGTCAAGGTGCAGGGCACTTGCCTCATCCAGGAGGAAGAATTTCTTGTAGACACTCAAAGAAATCAACAAGAAGATTCCTGTTGATAGCAGGGCTGGTAAATGGGAAGTTCAGACAGACGATCCTTCTGTGTTGCATCTAGAAGGAAGCTGGTGTGAAGACTGAGCCGTTGGGGCCAGTGCTGACTCGGGTAGCTCGGCTTCATGCAGCTTCTCTGCAGCATAGTTGTGCCTGAACTCTTACACCTCTAAGAATGTAATAGCAGCCTGAAATATCTCCTAATTTCGTTGCTAAGAAGTCAGGTATTAGGACATGCTTGCCTTGCTGTGAGACAAGCTGTGGCAGGCTGAGACTTATCCAGCTGTCTAGGCGGAGTTACAGCTTGTAGAGAGGCTTATCACCTGTCAGGGAACGTGGGGAAGAAAGATCCATTTGTCAGGGGGACCAGCAACAACTGCACAGGCCTCTCTGTGCAGCAGTTCTGTATTTGGCACTTCTACAGCCCCAGAATATTCCCATATTCTTCAGAATATTGGAAATACTTGAGCTCTTCATCGGTGATATTGTGTTTAATATTCACAGTTCACTAGATTAAACAGTCTTGTTGCTGTGGGGAAATACTTTTGTCCGGCTGAGGATCCCCATCCTGCCCTGACATCTCTTCTGATTATTGCAATAGCAGTTTTTAGAAAACATGTTGCAGTGCCTGCTCATGAGTTGTGTTACCTTTCAGAGGTCACCTCTGATTGCTCTGCCCTTCCATGGGTCTCACTGGTCTCTCCTCTCTCTCTCTCAGTGGTGCTGTGCTGCTTTATTAAAGCTATCCCAGGGAAGTGTAATTCAGGACAGGCTGAAAGCATCATTCTCTTGCCTGAGGAAGTTATGAGTTCATACTTTCATAACTGTTAACAGTTGGAGCCAAACTTGCCTGTTTTGGAAATTGTGGTCTGCTGAGAAGTTAGACCTCTCCTCATCTCATATTCTGGGGCAGAAAACAGATGTTGAGAAAGCAGAGAGACCCAAAGCAGGGAGCATACAGGCTTGGACTTGGTGCCCGTGCTGTGCTGGAAGCTCAGTGTCCTTTTCATCAGGATGCAAACACTGTTAATGGTTTGAATGACTGTAGCCAGCTGAAGCACAGTGCCCACGTTGACTTGCAGTGGTAGGTCAGATGGCTGTGGCACGGTGTAGGGCGGTGGGGGCAGGGTAAAGCTTTTAATGCTAGCTCGACCTTTGAAAGGAAGGGAAGTCGAGGTCACCTCCCTCTGGACAGCTTGCTTTCTGCTGTGGCCTGCTTCTCCCTGTCACCTACACCTGTGGAGCAGAAGGGGCTGGCTCAGTCCCCTGAGGCAGTGTCACCTCCCTCGGGCAGACGGGCGCTATGCCCAGCCCTGCGTGGGGCAAATCCAGGGCACGGCTGGGTGTCCAGCACCACAGAGACGTGTCCGATACGGTTCTGTTACCTGGTTTGTGAGCCCACAGCTGGCTGTTGCTGTGGTGAAACAACAGTTCCCCGGTTGTTATGGCAATGTCCCGACAACAGTGCTGCTGTGTCACACTGATGTTACTGGTCAATTGTTCCCTTGGCTTGTTTTTCTTGTATTGTTCACGCTGGATATAGCATGTGTGTATAGCTATTGTCGCCTCAGTGCTGCCTTTTTTCCTTTTTGTTTTTAAGAAGTTAAGTTCAGGCGACTTTATCAGGAAACAGTTAATTGTGTCTACATATAAACAGGAACCTCTTTGTCTAGTCTTGAAGGAACTGGACTTGTATAAACTAATAAGAGATATATTTAATTAGTCTTAATGAAATAGAGCATGAAATGTAATCACAGGCATCCCAACTGAACAGAAAGCCCTGTAATTGGTAAATGCTGCATTAGGATTAGGTCATTCCTACAGAAGGCTGACACACAGCTCTTCCTCTTTGTGCAAAAGCAGGAGCTTAAAAACAATGAGGAATGGAGGGGGTGATAGCCAACAAAAAACCAACACAAAAACCCCACAAAACCCCCCTCGTTTGTGGGGTAGGGTTGGCAGCAATTCCATGACTGTTGCATAAAGAAAAGCAGTAACTCCCCAAAGACAATATACAAAGCTCTAACGGATGATCTCGAGTTGTATCCACATGTTCACTCTGTCAGCTCAGAGTAACCAATTGTCACATTATTTATTAACTGCTTGAGAGACTTAGTTACTTAGTTTTGAAAGTGTAGCCTTGTGTCTGCCATGTAATCCCAGTACCTTTTTCAGCTTCAATCCCACGTTCTTGCTGTTACCTTGCTTTGGGCTCTTAGGCAAGTGGTAAACAAAAGTGGTGCTTGACAAAATTCCTAAAAACTGTTTATGATACAAGTTCCCCCCCCCCGTTAAAAAACCTTGAGATACTAATTATGACGGCATTCACCGCGTTTGCCAACCAGTAAGCCACTACTGCCGTCACCTTGGCTGCAGAAAGAGGACAGGAAGAGGCTGGAGCCTAGCTGGGTTAGGGTATGTGTGTCTCAGGTCAAGGTACTTGTGGGTCTTGTACCAAGGGAGGGCTGCTGGAGCCTGCGTCTTCTCTTTATAGCCACAGTAAGACAGCATGAAAGACAAACCTGCTTTCCTAATGTGTTAGGAATGTAGACTAAATTAGAAATTTAATATAAAATTTTTAAAAATTAAAATACGATGTCAGATGTCCCCTGCAGCAGTGAAATGAACGCATTACAAAGAAGGACTGTGTTAATTTGCATGTATTGACAAAAGTGCCACAAAAATTTGAAATTCTATTTGTCCCTTTGCAAGTTGATAAAAAAAGCATGTTACAGAAATCTATCCATACATAGCATAAGACTTTTACAGATAAGACATTTGTACATCCATTTATAACCTCGGGTGAGACACTCATTGAGCCTTGACCACTCAGGAGCATTTTCATTTTTCTACTTTCCATTTTCAGCACTGAACATTCGCTCCTAGAAAGAGAGAAGTAAACAAACAGTAGCTGAGTAAGGGTTTGGGACCCGTGCTTTAGCAATGCAGGCCTAAGTCACTGTTAAGTAGATGTTGGTCAACAAGAGCAAGTGCCTAGATCAGGTGTATTTGGTGTGTATTCCCCCCTCCCAAAACACACAGTTCAATTAATCCCCTTTGCAAGACTCTCCATAAACTGACAGAGGACTTCCACACGGCCTGGCTGTACTCAGCATATCCGTTCTTGGTGCCTCCTGGTGCCAAGTACAAGCGTGATTTATTTCCAGCTCACTATCTGAAGATTATTTACACATCTTGTACCACTGCTGACAGCTAATGAGTTTAGAATTAGACTCAAGGGACTTTTCACTTTGACAGCAGTGTTATCTCGATTAGCTGCCAGCCTACACACTGCCTTGGGCCTCAAACAGCAGGTGTGGCTGTGTCTATCTGGCATGAATTCTCTCTGGAGATGCAGTGAAATTTACCAAGCTCACTTAAATTAGGTGGCCAGTTTGCTCGCTGCCTGTCCTAAATAACGCATACCGCCTGGATGAAAACCTGATCAGGCTTGCTTCCAGGTTCCTAATCCTCAGCCATGCCACAAGGAACTGTGGGTGAGCAGCTGCAGTGCTTGGAGGAACATGAGAGGTGGCAGGAGGCAGCGTGATATAACATCTACCTTTAACATCCTCTCCAGTTTAATTGCATCTGCAGCAAATTTTCTGATTCCATCAGATAGTTTCTCCACAGCCATTTGGTCTTCGTTATGGTACCAGCGGAATGCCTTCTCATCCAGGTGGAGCTTCTCAAGTTCACATGCCTGAGCTGTGCAAGGGGAATTGACAAGAAACAAAACCATGTTATCAGATTATTATCAAAAACCACAGGAGGCTTCCTAAAACAGCCTCAAGATCCTGACCATCTCCAGCTGTTGAAAAATTTCAAATACCACTTTCAACATGACTTGCTCCAGGAGCATATTTTGGGATGAAAATGCCCCCGATCTGGTTTTGGGGAAGGTAGCCTAGATAATCAGCTTCTCTTAAAATACAATGTTTATGCGTATGCCACTATCGTGTATCTGCTTCCGAATGGCACGCTACTTTCAGGCCTATTATCAAGAATTATGCAACAATCCTACCACAGTGAGACATTCTAAGCAAGTATGCTGAACAATCAGGTCTCTGATTATTTGGCAGCACCCAACAAAAGCTCAATTGATAACGTGCCTACAAGCAGCTCGGAGCCTGTGAGCAGCAACCCATGACTACAACTCTGCACAAATCTCATCTTCCGAGTTGTTAAATAACGTTTTAATAAGGATGCAGAAAAGCAAGAGTAGTGCAATGGGAACATACATTCAAAACGATCGTGGTGTGGTATTAACAGATCAAATTACCTAGTCTTCCATATGATTAATTTCTAGTTTCTGGAGGGAAAGCACACCTTTTGGCATGTCTAGAGCTAATTGCATCACTGGTACAATATTAACCTAAGATTAAACTAGGTTTGGCATCTTTGCCAACATTCAGTAAAACTTCATCCCAAGCATATAAAGTTCTTCCTTCTCTCCCTGTCCTCTCAGGAGAGGGTACACAGTATTTAAGTACACTCAAATCCCCTCCTAATTACAGTTAATGTACTCACTGGGACCCAAGACCCTAAAGCAGCTACTATGTGTGTCAGCAACTGTATCAGTTCTGTTGTAATGAAGCTACCGTGTTTCCTGTAGAGAGGGGTCAAGACTTATCCTTACAGCAGAATGGAAGCAAGCACCACAGAGCTGAGCAGAACCACACACTCGTAACATTCAAGAAAGGGAGCCTGAGCAAGCCCGTGTTACAGAGAAGTGGACTTACCCTCTTTTACACTGAGTGTGGGAGTTAACTTGACATACTCTTTGCTGAGCTCTGCCAGGAGCTTGGGTGAAATCGTGAGATAGTCACAGCCTGTGAGCGCTTTTATTTCTCCTGTATTTCGAAATGAAGCACCCATCACGATCGTTTTGTAGCCAAACTTTTTGTAATAGTTGTAGATCTTAGTGACACTCTTCACTCCTAAAAATGATGTAGAACATGCTCAAAATTTTTTTTTCATAAGAGGATTCATATGAGTAAACTGCAGTTTGAATGAGTAGCTATTGTATTTTTAAAATACATGTTGAAGGGAAAGCTTACCTGGATCCTCTGAAGGCTCATACGTTTTCTTATCTCCATTTGCAACATACCAGTCCAGGATTCGTCCTACGAATGGGGAAATCAGAGTAACTCCAGCTTCAGCACAGGCAACTGCCTGAGCAAAGGAGAACAGCAAGGTCATGTTGCAGTGGATCCCATACTCTGCTTCCAGAACCCTGCAGACACAGGCTGGCTTAAAACAGCAGTTTGCTCACCTACTGAACTTATATCCTAGTAACAAGCTAAGTAGGTTAAAACTATTGAATTTATTGAGTTAAATCAGGAATGTGGTAGAGTTTATAAGCTTTAAAGTTTTAAGCTAACAGCACATGTCTTGCGCGGCCAGACTCTGCTTTATTTAATGCTGTTCCTTGAACCACATGCAGACAGCTTAGCATGATATTTCGGGAAACTGTGGCCTGGCCCTTGTATGAACAAACTTTTCCTATTTCAACAGAAAGCTGTAGCCCTAGTAACAGATTTCCTGGTGCTGTGCTTTGAAAACAATTCTTTATTTCAAGTGCAGAATGAGTCTGTCAGGTGCCTGTGAACAGGCAGAAGCATGCTATGAATCAGCACACCAGGTACAGAAACACTTACTTGCCGGCCTGGATTCCTTCCCATGTTGAAGAGAGCTTTATGAGGATACGATCTTTACCAATCCCTGCTTCCTTATAAAGGTCAATGAGGCGCCTGGCCCTTTGAATCATTCCTTCCTTATCAAAGGACAACCTTTGAAAGAAGAGTAGGACTGCTTAAAACTGACTGTTTTAGTTTTTTAAAATGCTGTCCCCCCCAAAACCCCAGTGAAAAACATTGTCTGTGCCGTCAGCATTTATATGCCAATAACAGGGTTCTGTTCTCAAAGATACTTCCTGGACTGTGAGCCTATCAAATAGATGTAGGACGGCACTGCTGCTCTTTGATTCAGAGGATCCAGAGCTCCAGAGAGCTCAATCCTCTTTCCTTGAAAAAATGATAGGCTAAAGGTTTCCTCAAGTTTTTCATAATGAATGCAGAAGCTGAGCATTGGAAGTGAATCGGCAAGGAGTATGTTAATAGACAAATCCTGTGCAAGTCTTGAAATAAACTGTTAAAACAGATTGCTTGGTAAATTGAGAAGGCATTATTGCACAGAGGAGAATGAGCAAAACTATGTATACTGGAAGCATGAGGTTCCCTTGCTTAAGAAACAACAGGAAGATTACAAAAATCCAAGCCCAGCATTACTTGTTTTTATAAAGTCTTGTCACAGAGTTATCATCAAGCAAATTAAGGGAAATCCATACTCTAATTAAACAAATATTAACAATATAAACTCTTGCTAGCTTTATAACAGTGAGCTGTCTAGTCAAGAACATCTTTCTCTGACTCACATCATGTCTCTTTTTGTATGTACAAGTATCCAGGGTAACCCCGAGGAAAAAGACCCAACCTTGCATCTACTTCTGTGGACACACGGCCAGGTATCCTCTTCAATATTTCAGCTCCAAATAATACAAAAAGTTTGTCACAAGCATTTTTGATCTGCTCTTCTTCTGACCTGAAAACCACAAAGAGCAAAATAATTTTGGGAGGAAGGGAGTGCATCCACACCTTGCCATAGGTTTGAAGATCAAACTTCACAGCCCCTTGCACATTACATTCCAGAGTTCAAATATCCGCTCCTGCTCTGCTCCACGCTTATGTTCTGCCCTCTCTGCACCTCCAGCCTTTGGATGCTATTTCCTATAATGCTGTCAATTCAGGAGTCTTCCTGAGCAGTCCTATAGGGCCATGTGAGAACTGGTAAATGGAGATGCACTTCTTCCAAGTGTGCCTGAAACCAGTGTAAGACATTTTTCTTTAAGGGTTGAGGCTTCTGGGGGCAGGAGATACACCTACAAGTACATGAGGGAAAAACCCCAGTACATTGCTCGTAGTACTAAACACTGTTTGCGTAAACAAGGTAATTTAAATATAGATCTACCGCGATAAAAATCCCTCTTTGCTTACCCGCCAAGTTTTTTCCCATAGGCAACAGCATCATCCACGAGTTTCTGGTAAGCTGGCATCTGAGCAGCAGCTAGGATCAGAGACGGGTTTGTGGTGGCATCTAGGGGCTTGTATTCATCAATTGCTAGGGAAATAAAAATAGCCTGTTTGAAACAATCAGTGGGCCTGAGCAATTCAGAGGATTTTGCTCAAATATGTGAGAACATTAACCCTTATGGCTGTAGGATAGAGCAGCCTCGGGCACGGGGATGTTTAAATGCTGCTGCCTGAAAGCTGGCTTGTGCCAGAAGTATCAGAAGAAGGTTAACAGAGCTGCAGTAATAAATACGGCAAAGTTTACTCACTACTATAGACATTTTCCAAAAGAAATAAACCTGTAGAAATGGAAGATGAAGGGAAGTGGTGCTAATTTTCAACTTCTCCCATCTGTTTATATTATATTGATCAGCATAGCTGAGTTCCAGGGGGAAAGCAAAGGCAAGGGGATCTTTTTTCCCTTCTAGGAGTTAGACTTTTGAGTTTTTGTTTGTCTACAACCAGAACAGGAGAAAAACTCATCTGTTAGAAAAGTTATGAGAGCCTTGCTGCGTTTTAAAACCTTTTCAAACAGTTGCAGACCATTTCTTAGTATCTGTTCCTGTCATTTCTGTGTATTACCAGGCTTTCTTCCTTGTAGAAGCTATTTGAACCTTTGGTTCAAATAGTCAATAGACTACCCCGCAGACCATTTCTTAGTATCTGTTCCTGTCATTTCTGTGTATTACCAGGCTTTCTTCCTTGTAGAAGCTATTTGAACCTTTGGTTTACTGTAACCCCTGGACTACCCCTATTGTAGGTGATACTGGTTGTTTACCCGGTGGGCTGTGACCAGGCATTGTCTGGCCCTAATGACAGCTGAGCTGCCAGGCAGGCAGAGCCTGACTCAGCAGCCGGGGGAGAGCCTCTGCAGGCTCTTCAGCAATTTCTGCTCACAAGCTCCCTTATAACACAGCTAAACGTTTTCCTCTGCGTTTTTGCACAAGGGTGCAAACCCAGGTTAGAGAGTGCAACTTTATTTTTTCAGTCATAGAAGAAAATAAGGATTGTTTTTCCGTAGCTCCCTCCTTGGCAATGATCGTGATCCTGGAGCAAGTCCACTCCCTACAAACAGGCCCTTTGAAGCCCCTTGCACATCTCTGGCAACATGCATAAATTAATCTCGTGAAGTCTGTCACCCTGTTCTCCTAGGCCAGCCTTCCTCTGGGTCTGTCAGGAGGGTTTTAGCTGTGCGGTACCAGCTTTCAGTGGGGGTCTGTGACCGTTGTGCCGCCTTTCCCCATGGTGAGCACAACGTGAGCTGGACAAGAGTGAGCTTGGTCCAGCTTGGTTAAAAAGTAAAACCAAGGCAGCTACTAGAGAAATCACCGCCACTTGCTGCAGGTTCTTGCTCCAGGAGTCGTTCACACCAGCATCTTTCCTACACAGCGCCGTACCCGCACCTTTGTCTATAAACAAAACTGGTGACAGTAGCACCTTAATCAGCATCGGTGTTGAACCTGAGCAGGGAGGGAGTCACAGATGTTGACTTGCTTGGACTGCCAGAAGGATCCGCAGGCAACAACAGGCAGCCAGAGATCGACTGCAAAACTGTTCAGGGAGCTTGTTAAAACTTTCCAGTGGGCAGCGCTCGCCTCCTTACTGCTGCCCGTATGCAAACACCCCCTTGGCCATCACAAGGACGGTTTTTTTTCCCTTATGCTGTTTTGAAACCAGCGTAGGCAGCATAATGTTTTAAATTCATGCAGTTTCAGCAGACGCTGAGCTTTAGCCAGGTTTGTTGCCACTCGAAGGTACAAATCTGACAGGGCTGAAGCTACCTGGTCACTTGGCGTTTCCAGCTCTCCCGATGCAATGCTCGATAAAGCTGCAGCAGTGCTGCCTGCCTTTCGTGGTTGTTGTCTGTCGTGTCAGAGGGACTCTTAAAGGCAAGTGACAGTTCCTCCATAATATTTCATGCAGCCTGACACTTGAAATCAGGCAATCCAAACCGTTTAACAGATACGTTACCTAGAGTCAGCACAAGTACGTAAACCCACGCAGATAGTGTCACGAGGCACTGGTCTGAGCTGAGCTCTCTGCGTTCTTAATCTTAAATTTGCTAATAAAACATTTGATGGTTGTCATTTAGGATTCTTTATGCATCACCTATAGGATTAGGTAAGCAGGAGGCAGATTATTGCAGCCCTCAGTGACAGCGGAGCAGGATTCAAGACGTATTGCTCTACGCTACCCAGAGACGTTCAGGGGGGCGAATTTTCAGTTCCGATGCAGTGAGAAAGTTGCGTTGCCTGTGCAGGCAGCCCAGGCAGTGACAGCTTCGGAACAAGTGGCTTTATAATCGAACGCCACCTCCCTTCCTCGGAGAGCGCTGGCTTATTCGCGTGAGATAAAGAGAACAAAACCACTCTTGTATTATTGTCTTTGCTTCACAACTGCTTTGCTTCCTCCATTTGGAAAAAACAAAACAAAACAAAACAAAACAAACCCAAAACCCAAACAAAAACCAGATCTACAGTGGTTATTGGGAAAAAGAGCTTTGGTAGCCGCACAGGGCTTACCTGGTGGCACCTGGCATTTGTTAATAACAGCACGTGGGGCTGAGCGTCGCAGGTTAATTTGGGGGAAAAAAAATAAATGGTTGGGGGCTCTGACAAATGTCCTACGTGAACGGGATCAAACCTGC
>NW_010114558.1:55311-56242 GCF_000699245.1 Pterocles gutturalis | reverse complement strand
CAAATCTCTGCGCTGTTTCCTGAACAAGTAACTGGTTGAGGTTTTAGAGGTTAATTCTGAAATTGTTGGCTATGCATTCAGATGGCAGTGAACTTTATCCTTGTCATTTTTATTAATAAATGTAGCAATTTTATGATATTGAAAAGACATTTGTTTAAATGTTGTACATCTGGTTAGGCAGTTGTCTTAATGTGTTCTCAATGAACTTTTTCAGTGTCATTCACACTGGAAGTTTCATGGTCTACTTGTAAGATACTGTTCTGTACTTGCCTGTGTTTTCATTTTGTTAGCTGTTGTACAGAGGGAGACTAGTAATTGCCAAATAAATAAATACTTCAATTTGATCCAAATTAACTTTTTAATGACACAAATCTATTACATACAGTGTCTCTATTTGTAAAATATAAATGAAATGTATTAATATCATACAGGTGCCTAGTCCAAAGCAATAATAAAGGACTAGATCCTCCAAACTTAACTTTTGGACCGGAGAAAGGGAAGTCTTAATTGAGATAAACTCTCTTTTTTGTTTGTTTACAGTGTGGTATATAAACTTGCATCACTTGAGCTTTTTTCTGTACGTTGGCTGGGTATGTTAAAGAAAAAAGTTGAAAGAGCTGAAAACCAGGGAAATACAAGTTCAGATCTGAAATTCTAGTCATCATCGATGGGTCATCTAAAATGGTGAGTACAAGGATGCATATTTGATCATTCAAGCTGGCTTATCTTTCTACTTTATTTGCAAACTGTTATTTTATATTAACTTCAAAATTTGATTGAATATCATTAGAAACTCACTCTGCAATTTTTTTCTTCAATTTTATTCTAATATCCATCTGTCATGTGCCTCTAGGTAAGCATGCTTCTGTTTTCAGTGCATAGTATTCTCCAGCAATGTCAAACAATAACATATTCTGCAAGTTAAAAGGGA
>NW_010114558.1:44056-55295 GCF_000699245.1 Pterocles gutturalis | reverse complement strand
GATATAGTGAAGGAGGTGGGAAGCCCATGCTTTTCTTTAAGACTCTCTGAAAAAAGCAGCATCTTCTTACTGGAGTGCTGCTGTAAGAGACTAATGAGATTAAGCAACAACATTATGCTGTGAACAAACACCATCAGTCTTCAAGTCTTGATTGTACAATTATTTCATCAGGCCTCCTCTGAATAGATGGAGGTTAAATCAACAGCACAAAATGAATAATGTTGCAGAAAACAAATGCAGTGTGTGTGTGTAAGCCTGAATTTAGTTGAGGATACAGATTTATTTGGAAAGCCACTAACTTCCAAAATATTTATAAACATATTACTAATCTTGGAGTCCTTCTGTGCAGCTGTTTTAGAAACATATTTGCCATAGTACTTGTTCTGAGAGTCCAAAACAAGAAGTGAAACTGTGGAGAGGGGGAAAAAAAAAAAAAAAACCCACAAACTGGGGGGAAAATGCTAAAAAATTATTTTTCTATTAGAGTACTTCCAAGTTTGGAAAAAGCAACTGTCAAGGCAATGCCTGTAATTCTTTTATTATTTATTCAATATTATGGTATTTAAGATACTATAGTGGCAAAACCAATGTAATGTAGGCAGACAAGCATTTAAAAAAAGGGGGAGTGGGTGGGTGGGAAAGGAGGTGGTGGTGAATATACACTCCCTGGAGGAGTAGTGTATATCCTGTTGCCCAGGAAGGTGAAGCTCAAAACTTTCCACAGTCACTCTGATTCAGCTAGCCCCAGTATCAAGGAAGACTACTCAGTTTTTATGAGGCCAGCCTTATAAGTGTGTTACTCAGGCATCTTATACTTCATAGTGTCACTACAACCAAAATGGAACATCCTCCTTTCACTTCTCAAGTATTGCCCTTGTGAAATTCTTGCCTTGGACTGAACAAAGATTTTTTTTGATAATTTCTAGAATAGTATGAAAATTGCTTTTGAGAATAGCAGAAGAGTCTTCTGGGGTTTGTAACCTAGATAATTTTTTTCCATATCACTGGAAAACAAGAATAGTGGGGTGAAAGGCAAACAAATTCCCACATCTACCTGGTGTTCATTGTATATGATGTTTACACATATAGTTTTAATGACAAACAGAGATAATCACATACAAACACATTACTAAAAGGAAGAAGTAAAAGATCATATTGAAGTCAGACATTGGAGGGGAGAAGGGTGGGGGAAAAAAAGATAAAAATTATATGGGGTTATCATAAAGCATATAAAACCATAGCTGACACAATTAAAATTGTCCTTTAACTGGTTTAACTTCTGTTTCTAGCTTTATAAAGTTGGTGTGTTTTTTTTTAAACTATGGTAACTATTATTTTCTTTTTAATATGGTGGTCATATTCCTTGAAAGAAAAACTATGCATCAGAACTGTAGATACACAGGATATATTGTTCTGCATTTTTTTTTGTGTTCAGCCTTGCAAATACTAAATGTTTGGACAGGGCATCAAAATTTCCTTATATGGAGGAAGATTTTTTTTTATTCTGAGAACTATGTTAGAGACCATTCAATAGTGTGTCTGCAGAAATAGCTGGCTACTGTCTGTGCAGCTGAAATAGCCAGCCACTGTCCTCAGGGTGGAGAGTTTCCTCTGTCTTGGAGAGGCCCAAGATAATCATGGTAATAATGGTTGTGTGTAGGTGATTGTAGCCATGGCAGCTTTGGCCACAATAGGGTCACTGTGTATGATGAATTTAAGTGTCAGTATATATAGATTTGCATGTTAGAGGTCTAAGTGCAAACCACATGCATGCTGTAAGTGACAGGAGGACAATGACTGATCTCAGCTGGGCTCTTTAGGAGGTCTTGTGTCAAAATAGAAAGTAGTTGAAGTAGCTGATAGCAATGATGAAAATAGCTGAAACTGTCATTCACCAGCCACATGTACAGCCAAGACAGAGTGATGTCTAGGGAAGAGGCTATGCATTTTACTGAGATAGTACAAACAGGATCTGGAGAGTGAGGAAAGACTGATCACTACCTAGCAGGGAATGGGCAGCATTCAATGAGTGAGTAAAGATGGGTTTACAAATACAGTCTGAACATGGCTGCTTAAGAAGCAGTATCAGTGAGGACTCTTACAGAATACAGCATGTATGATACTTGCTTAAAATAAAATCTCTTTTTACAAAAAACACACAAAACCAACCCCTGCTGTAGGGTACTTCCTGAGCATTATTAATTGGCTGGTGTTAGCTGCCTCTCTTCCTCATCAGTTTCTCTTGGCAGATTGCTGCGATCCCCAGAATATCCTAAGCTGCAGTGTGACAGTACTTGCATATTTTGAACAGAAGTGCTCAACGAGCTGTTGAATTGGGATTGCATATTTGCAATGTAAAATTACACTGTCAGAATAGGTGTGATGATATTGTCACCAGCTGCTATCTTGAGATAAAAATATACTTGCCATTTTCACCTTGTTACTGCCCTTGTTACTGTTACACTTCTCATGAGCTCAGCGACCCAAGTACCCTTATTATGCCATTACATCTTAAATACATCAAATATTTATACACAAGTCACATGTCTTTTTTTCAGTACAATCTATGCTGTACTGAAAATCATCCTGCAAAACACAGGTGAGATATGACACTGTTTTGGTGGGTTTTGAAGAGCTTGTCCAGAGCTGGAGCAATACCTTCTATTTTACTATATGGACACACTGAAAGTCTTGGTTTCAGATGTTGACATCTGATTAGTTGTTGAGGTACCTTTATAGTCAAAGATGACTGAATCTCACTTTAAGCACCCATGTTTCATCACATGAATGTATTGACTGGATCTGCATTTGCTATTAGGTCTGAAGTCAGGATGGGGTTTTAAACATTAAACATTATTGAAGATCCAAGACTCTACATGTCTCAATTTCTTGATATTTGCTGAATTTTTTACTCCTGTTGCTTGGATGCACACACATGCTGTGCCCTTTGTACAAGTCAGTATAATGTAGGTCAAACACCTTTATTTAATGAGATAATAGCAAGGACCTTCACTATAACTTCATGTTACTTTAATGGAAATCTTTAGTACAAAGTTTGATTCTCCTTAAGAAGTAGATGAGACTACTATTTTCTTATTATAGATTTTCCAAGTCAGGTTGTTACAGTTGGCTTGTCAAGAGAAGTTAAATTGTTCCCTAGTGGCTTTGCTCTCATCTCAAGCAGTAGAGGGCAGTGAATCCACTACACAGAAAAATAAAAATGTCTGATCATAGGAAAATGGTTATTCTCTTTCCGTACTGTCACACTTCCCAGTCATTCTGTATGAGACTTGGCCACTGTAAGGCAGACAAAGCAAGTTACACATCTGTGCAGATACTATGATAATTCCTTTTAATAGGCCTGGTACAGGTGCTATTAGATAAACCATGATTATTTTTCTAATAACTGTTACTTGCAGACCAGTGTACTGTTTGGTACATTGCGTATGTGGTTTAAAGCTATCTGATGAATTTTAGTTGTTGTCTTGGTATGTTGTAAAAGGGAACAGAGAAACAAAGCAAAGAGAAAAAGAGAGAAGGCATAAATTAAAACTTGGAGGAAGTAATACTGAGGACACAAAAAATATGTTATCTGCAGCTACAGTTCTGGGTGGGTTTTTTGTACTTTTCCATATCTGGGTATTTTATGACAGAAGTGAAATATGAATGCTAAAAGCTGTTCAGCTAGGGTGAGGGGAAGTTAAAAAGCAAAACACAATCAATTAAAAAACAAATCTTGGGACTTTTCCTCATGAAAACAGACATTCTCCCTGTACCTATTGAGTTTAAGACTCAGTTTTCCAAAGAAGAATATTTTGATATGAAATATTCAAGCAGCTATATTAAAAGCCTTCCTAAAATAATTTCTGATGGCTCTATAGCACATTCAGATTGCACATTGAATGTATTGATACTTATTCAGTCAGCACCATTTTTGTATTTCTTAATATGACTTTTTATGGTCTCTTTAGGCTAATGATAAGAAACAGAAGTTTGGTCTAGTTTAGACAGGGACATTTTATCTTTTTCTTTTTTTTTTTTTTTTGTCCTCAGTAAGTCCACTCTGATACAGCATTTTTTTAATGCTTCTGTCTTATGTTATTTGATGTGAGGATATAAGGATTTTCACCAAATGTATCTAGGCAGGAAAAAAATCCCCATGAGACTGAAAATTGGCTGTTATCGTTAATGACAGATCTCCTGTGACTTTCTGTATTTCCTTACACAAAGCATACCACACTTCATAGCAACAAGATTCCAGCTTTGATTAGGAGACTGTTAATGCTGTGCTCATAGATACAAAGGATTTTTCTTCCAAGTGTTTCAATGCGTTTATCATTATTGTCTATCTGCACTTCACAAGATTAGATCCTTTAGAAAACAGTGTATTCTTTTAAAAAGTAACATTCTACATTCAATCAGTGTTATAGGCTTATGTCATGGATGTACTTCTGTGACTTTTTCCATTAATTGTTCAGTGAAGCAAGAGTATAGACATAAAATTGGCTAATGATAGCCCACTGGGTGTGATCCTTGGCAGTAGAAAAGAGCCACGTACAAAATGATCTGGAACACAGAAGACAAAAAGTGAAATTATATAATTCATTAGAGTAATGCAAACTGTTCCACTTGGGAAAGAGAAATGGAATTTATAAAAACAAGAGGCATCTTGCTGACACCAGTTCAGCCGCAAAGGTTCTGAAGGACACATAGTGCGTTTCTAAACTAAATAAGGGAATACTAGGGTGGGCGGTAGGGGGTAGGGTTTTTTGTTGTTTGGTGGGTTTTTCTCCTTAAGGAAAGAGGGATACATGATCCTGAGCCATATTAATAGGACAGCTCAATCTGTAGAACATGGGAGGTAATTATTCATCTTTATTTGGCACTGTGAGTACTCTGTCAAGTCCACGAAGATGTGGGCAAATTGGAGAGGGTCCAAAGTAGACCAGCAAGTATGCTAAAAGAGTTAGAAAGCATGACCTATGAGGAAGCTCTAGAGGAATTTAGTATATTCAGTCTTTCTCTTATGGGGGGAAAAAAAAAGAACAATTATAGAGATGGGAGGGAGGACTTAACCTCTTCACAGCAGAAAACTGTTGTAAAGAAGGTAATACAATTGTTTGTTCTTGTTTGTAGGCTAAAACCAGCAATAAATCATCTTTACAGTGAAGAAAATTTAAGCTCATGTATTCAATATTTCTGAGGACAAAGAAAAATTTTACTGACTTGGGGATCCTGGAGTCTCCTTCATCGGAGGATTTTTAGAAGTGTTTAAGCAAACTGTCAGGAATTGTCTAGGCTTGTTTAATCCTGAGGGCTAGAGGCTGTTTTTCAGTGGCTCTCAAATTTTAACTCTGGCTACAAGTCCTAATTCATGATGACTGGGGTTTTGACAAAGTCCAATTGCAAGAGCTCCTAAGTATAGTTGGCAGATATGGGGTGGTTTCAGCTCAAATCTGTGATTTGATAATCTCTTGAGGTGCAAGTAGCTCCACATATCTATGACCAATGCTAGCAACCATCTAAATAACCTTGTAGGAAAGGGGAAAAAACAGCCACAAGGGCCAGTCTACAGGACCGTACTGGACCTGTAGTTGGCATGGTAACTGAAAAGGCCCATACAAACACATCTTGACTTGTACTCTAAACACAACCTTGTTACATCTTAGACATATTTTTTGAGAGAAAGAGTGCTTATAACATGAATACTTCAAAATGACAGCCAAAGCAAGACCACTTTACCTCTGTCTCTGAGAAAAGAGCATAATAGAAGATAAATGCATTCCTTTCTAGAATAACCTAGCACAGAGCTCCTCACACTCCATAAGGTCCAGACTGATTTTACAGAGGAGGGCAGCAGCCACAGGAGAGAGTGGGAGCGATTGTATAGCACATTCTGTTTGGGTCAATGCAGAAAGCTATATTCTGTGCTAGAGAGGATTCTGCAATCATCTTGAAAGGATTACTCCACTTGCATTAGCAAGCCTGTTGGTGACTATAACAAGGTCTGGTTATGAAAAATAAGACTCATGTAGCTCCCAGTGGCTTTATCAGTACCCTTCATGTAGATTCATCTGGAAAAATCGATTTCGGATTACTTTTCCTATTGGAAATGTAATTACCTTCTAAACTATGGCCGAGATGAGTTAAGTGGCAGAATGATTCAATGAATAAGTGCTTCATTTCTTTCCTGACCCAAGTTCATATCTAATGTAGAGAATCTGGAGTGATTTTGACATCAGCCTAATCCCCTGCAAATGCTTGTTCACCTTGCATTTGGAGAATACCTCAACATTATGAGTCATCTCTGTTTGAAGAGGCCCTACACACTAAAAGAGCAGATCAAGGCTGAAATACTGAGGAGAAAATGGGTACATGAAAAAAAACTTTTGGCAAGTCTCTTCTCACTGTATTTATACAATGAGATGTAAGAAGAAACCAAAATGCTACCTGGCATAGGTAACACAAGGTCATTAACTATTTCATTTAGCACTGCTGTCTAATCACTTGATCAATTACAGCATCTAGACTTACTCTGAGAAGCATTGTGTCACAACAGCAGAACTGGCTTCCTATTTAGACTGTCTAGTACCAAAATAGCATGAGATTTTCTAAAAGACTAATGATACTTTTAGGTAGTCATTGCATATGTATACACTATAGCTTCAGTTCTGAGCAGTAAGTTTGGGAATGTTATCTCCTGCTCATCAAGCATATACAGATATATGTGGACCATGAAATGCTAAATTCCTTCCCTACAATTAACTATGACTAATGTAGAGATCTATGCTTCATACACCTCTCTGCTCTGGGTTTTCCTTAAGGTCCTTACAGGGAAAGGTAACAGAAGGTATTTAGAAGCAGCATAGCATATAACAAAGGAGGGAGAGAATTTGCTACATACAAGACACATTTGTATAAGGCACCACACTGTCTTATAGCATTTGCTTATAGTCCAGCTGGATATTTGTTATTAAAATGTCTTCTCAAAATCCCTTGTAATAAACTGAGCAGAAATCAATCTTTCTTAGATTGCTAACTTAGGTGAAGTTGGCTTAATTATGTCAGCTGTCATTACAAAGATGACAGCAGTTTCAAACATGATGCATAAGAACTGAAACCACTAACACTTAAAGATATACCACAAAAAAGCAGTGGAATGGAAACTCAGTTTCCTGGCCAATTCTGACAGTGGTGTGTTTTCTTTTTTTTTTTTTTTCTTTCCCCTTTCTAGGCAAATTTTTCTCTCCCACTGGGCATGATAGTAGCTTTGCCTCCAGTGTTATCACCTTCAGAAGACCCTAATTATCTATTCTTATTAAAGAATCCTCTTGCTCTGTGATTATTCTAAATTATTACTTGCCTTATGGTACATTCCAAAAAGAGGAAATACCTGAAAGCATGCTATGCTGTATGGGTTACATAGCCTTCATAAAGTTTGTCTGCTTAAATTCATGTTCTGAAGAAGGTGAGGAAATCATCAACTAAGTTGAACACACACAAGGCACTGGAGCTCACTGTTTCTCACTGCTACTTAGTGATCTTCATCAGGTTCAAGGCCCTTGGGCTTCATTCTTCTATACCTCTGCTCCTCATTTTTCTGTAACTCAAAATGCACAGTGACCCTTGCCAGCCACCTGACTTTCTGCAAATATCTGTTTCTTGTCATGCCTCCCCTTATGTACAAAATGGTAATTACTCAGTCAGTACCTGCTTCTCCTCATCAACATGGTTGTGTCTCAAACACTGGATGATGAGAAACAAATACTGTCTAAAGAGGTTGCCCCTACCCTCTGTAATTCTGCAGTTCCTAGCACAGCTGTCACTGGAGTTCCTTCTAGAGACTATTTTCCACTGTGGAGGAAGATTTTAAATGTGTAGGAAAGGGTGCTAGTTTTGTTCTTTATTTCTATGAAATAGAAATGGGAAATGGGGGAGAGCATGAGCATCTCAGTTTTTTTTCCATCCATTCCCACATATAGCGTGCATGTGGCCTGGCCTCATAGAAGCAACTAAGTAAGTTATGAGACTCATGTAATGAAGGCAGTCACCCTATTATCAAACATGGAATAAGTTGGTATGCATAAACCTGTCTGTTCAAAGTACTATAGATTTTTAATTATTAATTATTTCAGTGATGTTCAAAGGAAATATGATAAGCTCAAGCCAGTTTTGACTACTCTAGGGTATTGTGCTTAGAAGAGCTGAGGGCTGAGTTCTTCAGATTATGAACTGAAAAATTATTCCATTTTCTTCTGGAACAACATTCTTGCCTCTTTTCACACTCAAATGAGATGAAGTGAGAAAGCTTAAACACAGATATCAGTAAGTTTTCTTACAATTAATCACTCTAAATAAGAAGCATCTGGTTCTGAGTGAACTAAATTTATGGGAGAAATCAGAAATGAGATGACATCTTAGGGCTATATCTTAACATAAACAAATAACGCTTGTATTTTTTTTGGAACTCTGCTGTCCCAAGCCAGATATGAGAACAAACAAGACATTAGTTATATTTCCCAGTATGAAAGTCCCTTAAAGCCCTTTACTGGGAAAAGTGGGTCTGAAAACCACTGTCATGGTCATAGCCTAAGTTATTGGGGTTGTGATGAATTAAAAAGGACAACATTCTACTTTTAGTAGTTTTAAGTAGACTCGTGAGAACTCCGAAGAGCATTGAGCTTGCTCACTCATAGGGAAATGCCTCTTAGTTGTGGGGTTTTTTTTTCCCTAAGAGGAACTTTAGATTAGGTGAATATTGATTAGGACATTGGCACACATCCCACACTCTCTTCTGTAGATGAGATGATCAAAGAAGGGTGAAAGGCAGGTATTATGCCTTTCCATCTTTCAGTACAGCCTGGGAGAGATGAGTTGCAAGTGAAGTTCTGGCAGGGAGCTTTCCAGCTGCCATGATGATCCTGTGTACAGCTTCCTTGCGTGTTATGTGTTCATCTACAGCAGATTGCACCCAACAAGTAAATGGGGCTTCCTACCCCATTCCCTCATCAAGAATTTATGTCAGTGCTACAATGTAAAGGATAATAAGCTGGATTTGACATGCAGATCGAAAAGGCATTGGCTGTCCAAGCTATATGCAATGCAGAAACCCAAGAAAATGCAGGGCAAAAGAACTATCTTTTCTCTTACCACCTAAGTAATGGCAGCCATGGTCAGCTATCTATAGGAAAATGTCCCTTTACTTAGATTTTGCTCACCAGATCAAACATTTCCCTTACTTTCCACTTAAGGTATCTTAGCTCTATTTTGTTGAATCAGCAGTAAGTCCTTTGTTTAAAAGAAATGAGTCAACCCCATAACAAAACATTCCTCACTGTTTTTCTTTCTTCTGTTTAACTGAAATGTGCAGGCTTGTTCTGCAAGCATAGACTTCAGCATTTCCAAAAGCTAAAGGTCAGCCTGAAATCTCACAGCACACTTACTGTACAAAAGCCAAGCAAGGAAATGTTCAAGAACTCTTTGGAGAGCATTATCCTAAAATATAAACTTAGTAATTTCTAACCCACATGCCTCATGGCCTGTATTTTTTTTTTTTACAAAGGATGTTATTAATATGAATTTTTTCGTGTCCTGGTATCTCAGAATGAAACAGATTTAAGAGATAATTTTTCCAATTCTTCCTTTGTAGGTGAACCTACATTGGCTGTTTTAAACAGGGTGGATTGTTATTCTTATTTAATGGTGAAGTTAGTTATTTTTTTCCTTAGACTATATTTTGCCCTCCAATACCTTCCTTTGTGATGTGTTCTTAAGGTAAACAGACTAGGTATTGAATACATGTTTTAATATTTTATAACTACAGTGGATGGTCTTAGCAGCAGTACCTGTCCTTTGTAATTCTGTTACCAGGGAGCACACTGGGGTCTCCCTAGTCTCAAATAGGGAACTTACTCCGATGATGAAGATCTTTATTGACTTTTTATCAGGGAGAGTTTCTCTCCAAACTATAGAAAATATGTAAGTGCATGTAAACACACACATTTTCAGAGGACTACAATTGTTGCTGAAAAGAAAATGCTTCCAACAAATCTGCTTGTAATTGGACCTGACTCAGTGCTGATTCTTCCAAAGCTGACTTTAAAAATAGATAATAATTCCAATCAGAATTACTCATATTCTGCTGTGAGTAAGCCTTACTGTTTACTATCCATAATGTTCTCCACAAAAAGTTGAAAATAGTTGTGCAAACTGATAAAAGAAATATAGGAAAATTGTACTGAAAGCAACCCAGTGGACAATGTTTAGTGAAATGGGAAATTGAACAAGAGAAAGAAGATCCCCAGGACTCTGTTGTCTAAATATGTCGCAAACAAATGGGATTCAGTTTGTTTGGAAGCCTTGTTCCTCATGGTGCACTAAAGCTAAACAGCAGGAGGTGAATCAGTAAATCATGTCAAGGAGTTAGAGCAAGTTGGAAAACTTTAGAAGTCATTGTGTACAAAAGTCCTCATTAGCTCACTAGTGGGTTTTGTTGGGGTTTTTTGTTTTGTTTTTCTCTCTCCAGATAAATCGGATAAAACAGACATGCGATATGGGAAAAGCTTGCAATGACTACAATGGGAACAGAATCCACCTCGTATACAGCAGTTTCACATTCCATTTAGAGACTACAAACTCTTCTGTAAAAACTTTTGTATAAGCTTCCATTCTGATAATTTTCAATGCTAAAACAATTGCAGTTACCATTACTCGTTACTTGCATTTTCATGTGTAACGCGGCTCTTTCGGTACTCAGCATTGGAAACAGCAGAGCTGTAAGTTCCTCTGAAGGGATTGTCCAGATTTATGTCCTCAGCAGTGCTTGACAGGTTGTGTGTGCAAGGGACTTCTGAGCTTCAGCTCAAGCTCCAGGCCTTTGAGTTTCTATCATCCCTACTGTAAAAGATAAACTTGTGATTGGCAACCAGAGCATGCTGGCCCAGATCTGGGATGTAGCCCTCATGTAAATCCACAAGTAACTAAGGCTCAGCCAGACGCCAGGCTCCCAGACAGCAGGCTTGAGTCTATTTCTCTTTGATGTAAAATTGCTAGCTGAACTCTGTAGAAAGTGACATGTGTACAAGATTAAGGCAATAATTTTTAATGCTTTACATCTACATTACACTCTTAAAGTTTAACAGGAGTCAGTTCTTGTTATTTCTTTTTTTTTCTCTGATGGTGAACCATAGTTCCCTGTGCAAGGCTAAGGTAACTATTACCATTATAGCCTCATTATATC
>NW_010114558.1:23271-44025 GCF_000699245.1 Pterocles gutturalis | reverse complement strand
AGTCTCTGCTGAAACCTACCTTTTCTGTTGTTGTCACTGGGACTCAGCATTTCCCCAACGGTCTGTGAGAGGCTGCTGTATACTTTTTATTCTGTCTCGTTCTTTCTCTAGTATATACAGAATTTTAAAAAATGAAATAACATTAGCAGATTAAATTTAGTACTCAAATTATGATTCTCTTGCGAAAGGAAAAAAAAAGCCTTGTTTTAGATGCTGAGAAGATGTGCTCATTGGAGTGGTGTAACTGCCAGCATTAAATCGGAGGGTCTCATATGGTCATATGAAATTGTTCAGTTTTGTGGCAATAGAATCCGTATAAAGAAATTTTGACTTCTGTTGGCTCTATTTTATGTTTCACTGTGTTCATAGGAATGTAACTGTATTGGCTGACAGTTATATGTGTTGTGGTTCAGCCCGCTATTTCAGCATGTATCTGATTCTAAGCAGATCACCTTTGTGTTAATTAATGCTTGTATATTTATACAAATTGTGCTCCAGAACTCTGCTGGGTTATGACTATTGTTAGTGCATGTCATATGCTGCTTCTGGCTGAGAAGGTAGATTGGAATTAGTATTTATGAGTTGTAGATTCAGCTCCAAAAGATCTGAAAAACAAAACTTCCAAAAACTTTTAAGAAAAAAATGATCTCTCATATATGTATGCACAGCTTAAGCAATCACAAAATGTGGAATATTATTTATATTTCTACGGTACATGCAGGTATATTGTTTGTATATTCTACAATTGCTGTTGTGTAGCCTGTGCAAAGATGCTTGTTCTATAAACACAACTAATGCTGAAGTTTAAGAAACCAAATATTATGATAAATTAATACCAGGAACTTTATCTTTTACAGGTGTTTAGAAGAGGAAGGTAGATTATGATACTTGTCCTTCACTTTATTATGAACTCTTAAGTGTGTAGTTTTATAGCTTCACATTTCAAAGTCACAAGTATGCCTGTGGAAACTTAAGTTTTGCCTTTTGTATTATATGTCCATGGAAACAGCTCATATGCTTGGAAAATCACATTCAATTTAAATGAACTAAAACAAATTTTGCAAAATTAAATTAAAATTGCTCCGCTTTACTTGGTTCCACATGAAAACTGCAAAAACAACAAAACCATTTCAGGCTCATTTGAAACTGAGATAAGGTTCTCCTAGCTTGCTTATTTGTGAAAAGTTTTGCACTATACTATGTGAAATGCAGTGCTAAGGTCTATTATGGATATTTGGCATTCCTTCAGGTGATCCCCACAGGAACACTTGCTTCCTACAGAAAGTGAAACCACAATTTAAAAAACAGTATTAAATTACCCTTCTGTTTTTAAAGTGGTTTTTACAATTTTTTAATCTAGAATTCAATGTTCAGGCAAGGTTACAAGCTCTTCACACTGATGGAAAATCAGTAAGATTGAATTGCTTACCAGGGCTTGTAATGAGTTCCTGTCTCATAATTCAATGAACCAAAGTGTTTTTGCAGCTAGAATCTGAGGGTCCATTGATTTTGTGCACTGTGTTGCAACTGTAGTGGCTGCATTATGATTAGGATTTATTTTATGAGGAATTTGCTTTTAGCCTTGGGGATAATTAGAACTTCACAACTTTGAAGAAATGTGCACACACTTATGGACAGAAGACGGATCTGAAAATCTGTGTTTTGGTTAGTGTTTTATCAATTGAATCTTCTATCTGCATCATCTTCTTTAAAGAAAAGGTCTCCATGTCTGACAGCTTTTGTGAGGGCCAGTTTAAGATAATTTCTGTGACCATGCTTAACATCTCATGCCTGAGATTTTACTCTATGTGTAATTAATTGACACTGGTTTGGAAGTGGATTGTTATTGCAAGTAATCACCAATGGATATCTACTGTGATAGTCAGAAAAGCACATAATGGTATGTGGTGCTCTCCAGAAAGAAAATAGCATTCAGCAATAATTTGCTAACTAGGAGCCAGAAACAACAACTGTAATAAATTAGATATTATCATATTGGAGGATCACTTGCACATTATTTCACATGTTTTAAACTCACTCTGGACTCTTCTTGAAAGTACTGAACAGTGATGATTCTATGATGGATTTGGGGATCTACTGATACTTTAAACTTTGGAAATGATTGATTTCTTTATTTGTTAAAAAGTTACATACTAGGCAGGACTTTGGGTTTTTATTCCTCAGGATGAGGAAGGATGGATAAAAAGAGGTTAATATGGGTATGAAAAGTAAACTATCATTATTAATCAATTCCCTGAGTATCGTGTTGGACTGAGTCATCTACAGTGGGATTTCAAAAACTTGAATCAGTACAAGGCCTGTATTTGATCAGAGCATCTCCTTTAGAGGAAGGAAAAGGGATTTGGGAATTTAAATGGGAATTGCAAAACTATGGTCATATAAAGATCTCACCAACTTTTAATGAACTATATGTGAAAGCCTGAGAGAGCAAGACAGAGACCAAACCAACAAGATTTCTTTTGACCTCTAAACAAAAAGAAAACAGCAGTAATGAACGTAGTGATAACCTTTTTAGTTCACAAAGGGTAGTATTTTGTGTGGGTTTTGGTGCTTCATATCACTATGATAATGTGGCTAGAGCTATAGCTTGTCTTACGTTGAAAAGCCCTGTATCATGTCTGTTGGTCTTGTCTTAAAATGGGTAATAAATCGAACAGATCATCACAGTTCCTCTCTAATTATTATGCAGTTACTAGGGGTGGCAGTTGTGTGTTGCTTTTTTTTTTTACTTTTTTTTAATGACTTTTACAATTCCCCAAAGAGCTTTGTGGTTTTGCTCTTGTGTTCAGTTCCTTTTTTTTCCACCTCTCCCTTCCAGCCAGCTACTTTTGGGAGGGACAGGAATAGCCACTGACTTGAAGTATATGATTTCATCTCCTTATAACCCCAGGGAAGATAAAAGGCAGTTTACTTCTGAAGAAGAGCACAGGAGATCTCCTCATATAGGAAAAGATGGTCTTGTTCTTGGATTTAAAAGGAAAATTACTCTGCTCCTCATTCAGGATGAATGCTTGTGATTGTAATAATTGTCCTTGTTGACAGCGCATATTTTTGACATTATAGGAGGGTGCAGAGGAAGATGTCTGCTTTTACAGAGACAACACTGGAAGGTTCCTTCTTGCCTAATTCACAAGTCACTAGTCAGACAAAAATGTACCCAGGCTCCATGCTGTCTTCTCCTCTGTATGATGGTCTTGTGTGTGAAATAAACCAAGAAAGAGCAAAGTGGACATTCTTTACTCCTTTCTGATACTGAGGTTCTCACTCTATTTAAAAATGCTAGGATTTTTCTGTTTTACTTAAAAATATATATAGATAGAATACATGTATAGATAGAACAAATCTCACAAAAGGGGTAGAATAAATATGGCATTCCATACTTCATTCTTGATCTTATTTTTGATCTATCTGCTAGTGGACTTCACAATTCTGTACCTGGTTTGGGGCTTGAACTGCGATGGAGAGACAAAGTTTAAGAAAATATGACCAACATAAAGATGAGTTAGTGTAGTCTTAGTAAAGGCTTTTTGTGTGTTTGAGCAAAGCAGGCAACATACTAGTGCAGGGTTACAAAGATGAACTCGTTTCATGTGGCTTTAATCAAATCTGGGATGTCTGGAATTAAGGGTCATCACCCTGCGAGGCACCTTGAGAAGAACTGCTGTTTCAAATAAGGCCATTGCTGACATAAATGTGGACTGAAAGTTATGCTTTGTTAGAAACCAGGCATAACAACCAAACCAAACAAAACCAGAAAGAAAACCCACATATCAACAGAAATCTTAATTTCTATTTTACAGTAATTTATAATACATTAAAGAAGGAAGATCATGTCATTGTCCAAGAAAACAAGAAATGTAACTTGTTCAAGCACTACTAATATGTTATACAGTAATGATTCCCAACAGTTCTGTAGCCAAGCCATACTTGAAAAAATAAGCAAGAATTGTTTTCTGTTATATCCACTTCACCCTGCTCCTGAAGTTGGCTGCAGCATCCTCCTTGCCTCTGCTACCTGCAGAGACTGCTCTGCTCTGCTCTGCTGACTGCAGCAATAGTGCTGAGCTGGGGCTAATTAATCTGGTTCTACCTGACAGAACGCCTCTGAGCGGCTCCTGTATCCATTGTGCTCCCCAGTACTCCCAGTTCCAGAACTGATAAGAGGGGCACATGAACAAACCTCACACTGAACTGCATGGCCTGACAGACTTCACACCATGTGCTCCTCCATGTGCCTGGCTCTGTAATATGCTATACCCTCTACACAGAGCCAGAGCTCATCAGCTATTACAACTTCCTCTGGGCACGAACTCATTTTAGGTGTCTGATAGGTCATGGTGCATTGCTCTCAATGTATTCTGATGGGGAGTAGATAAAGATTAATCAAAACTGCATCTCCAGTTGATGGTAAAAGAAGCATATATGAGTTGGGCTATGCCAAGGGTATGCAGGATTTGGATCAGAAGTTAAAGCTACTGTTGTTTGTGTCAGTGATGCTGGGTGGTGGCAGTATTAATTTTTTGAAAAAAAAAAAAAATGAAGATAACATTAGAAGCCCAAAATTAATAGTTTTAGTCTAGATTTTGCATTTGATATAATCTTCTGAAATAGAATTAAAAGTTGGACATGTACAGCTTAATACAATGCAGTTTTACCAGGTCATGGGTAGCTGTTGCCCACTTCTTGCCTGGCTATCCTGAGTAGAAATAAACAAACCATTCAAGGCAGGCATAGCTCTGTATGATAGGAAGGGCAAAAGTGTTGTTCCGAAAGACTTAAATAAGCAGATGAAAATAGGTTCTTGACACATTATACTGGGCAGTTCTGGCACAAAACTAGCCTTGTTTTTTGGCCAAAAATTACATCAAAGTAGTGTTAGGTTTGGAAAAAAAATAAAGTCACCCAAGGAAAAAAAGCTCAAAGATAAGACTGGAATAACATATGACAGCCCTCTGTGTAATGCTTCTGTCAAGCTCTATGGTGTCTGGTTCCTTGTGAAAGAGGATTGTTGGATTGGTCTGCAAGGACAAGAGCAGTCTCCCTTGCAGAACCACAGGAGAACTAACAGTACAGCTAACAGTAGGTCTTCATAAAGAAATTTCTATACACTTTACCCCCTGCATCCTTCTGAGATTCAGATGCAAGCTTTACAAAGAGCTGGAAGACTGAAGTTTCCAGTTAGCTCTCTTGACGTGAAAGATTTCATGATGGAGGAAGATCAGAAAAAAAGGAGGAGGGAAAGCAGAGGATCTAGATGTGCTGAAAAGATAGATACACGTTTAGGTTCATTTGAATCTGAATCTCTTAACAATTTTGAACTGAACATTTAAATTTACCTTTATGTAGCTGCCAGCAGATTGCTTCCTTTAAGAGTCTAACAGACCCTTTAAAATCCTCCTTACAGACAAGCAGTGAAGCAGCCTCTGTGACTGCATTCTCATACTGCACTTAGAGTGAAGCTTATTGTTATTTTGGATCAGCTTGTAGTTACGTTATTGAACCCAAACAAAGAAATCTAGACCAAAAATTCCCTAAATAGGACAAGATGGTTGCATTTGTTAATGCTGTAGAATTCAACGTGCTGTAGATTGCCAAGATGTGAGTATATTTTTGTTTTTACTTCTCCCTGCCAAGCCTAGTTAAATACTGAAGCATACCATAATTGGATATTGCTATTTGCAAACAACTATAGGTGATTTTCACTGGGAATTGGCAACTTTAGTTCTGTATTTCATGTCAGTGCTTTTGAAGATGTGTTTGACTGATGGTTGTTTGAATGCATAATACGTAAACTACTTCCATTAAGTTTTTCATATGTATGCCCTACTATTTTGTGACTCGAATGGTTAAGCAGTTTATGTATTGGGCCATGCAAATGCTTACATGACTGTTTCTGATGCTATTTTGATTTTTTTTTTGGTGTGAGTGGGAGAAGTGATATTAGGATTCTTTTAGAAAAGCCTTAAACTTATTTAAAAAAAAAAAGGGGGGCATATCTTCAAAGCTATCTGAACTGTACAGATGTGTTCTTGTTATGCAGTCCAATGGTTTTCTTAGACCCCTCACCCACTGGCTGAGGTGAACTTAGTCAGCTGCATAAATGAAAAAGAATGTCATACTGAGTATATCTGAAGGCTTGTGAACTAAGGTTAATTTATTAATATTATCATTTATATCTTCTTTTGCACATGGTATTTGTAGCAAAGCAGTTAATACATTTAAATTATTGTTCTTTCATGTTTGATAATCCTTACAATGCCAGACAGAACTGTAGTCTTCATCGCATAATATGTCTTCCCAGTACCTTTACATAGAGCAGTTTCTCTCAAATGTGCCTGTTCAATTCTTTTCCTTAAAACATCTGGCAGATAAAGGAATCAGAAATGCCAGGAAAGATGTGTCTATGCCAGTAAAGTAAACAGGAGGGAAGCATAGTAGATCTGTTTTGCATGGTAGAAATTGCCACAAAGAGGACCCTAACACCACAGATATCTGATAACGTGGAAGGACAGAGAAAATTGACTGAAAATACAAAAGGAAAGTGGGAGAAAGTAGATGAACATCTGATTTAGAAGGCAGCCTAGGCAATGCAAGATGTTTGAAGACAGATTTTTAGACAAAGAATATTTAGAAGTGGACTATTCAAGGACAGAAGTTGTATGTTCAAGTCTCTGTATGCAGGAGGAAATCAGAGCAGCACAATGCAAGTGTTGGAGCCTGGGGAGGCATGAGGGAAAGGTGAGGGATTAGATGAGGCTCTGACTGCAAAACATGCTCAGAACTGATCCACTCATTATCTCAGATGTGTTGAAAGGCAGGTTTGCAGATTAAGAGCCATAGTTGGAAACCCAAGGTCATAAAATTTCCAGAAAAAGCTGTATCTGATTCATAAGTTTAGATCTTGGCCTGTAATGATAAATGGGACTATTCTGTGTGGACTCTTAACTTATCTCTGCCCCTCATCAGCTCTGTCTGCTGCAAAAATCACTGGAACCAGCTCTTCCACTGGAGCTCTTCAGCGTGATTCCATTGCCATTAATCAGTTCTGCTGATCACATTAATACAAAAGCTAAACATGTTTCTAAAAACAGTTTGCTGCAAAAGTCTGAGGCCCAAGCTAGGAATTTGGTCCTGGCATCCAAACCCCTTAAAATCTATAATTGCAAAATTTTACAGCCATTTTACCCATATTACAGAAGTCTGAAATGGGTTGAGATAGGAAGCTTTAATATTGTTTCTAACTTTCTGGTTTGGACTCCATCTTTAGCTCTTTGGGAGTACTTCACTGGTCATACACTTTGGTTATTTGTACCTATTGTCGCTCTTGTTCTATGCATCAGGCTATTTTTTGTCAGAAGTAACTATTGCAGTTATAGAACAAGGTTTGAAACTAGCCATGCTTTCTCTTGCAGTTTAATTTTAGACACTGTAAGGAGTATGCTAAATAGCCTTTTACAGATGTGGCCGTACCTTGCAATGCATCAGGCTATTTTTTGTCAGAAGTAACTATTGCAGTTATAGAACAAGGTTTGAAACTAGCCATGCTTTCTCTTGCAGTTTAATTTTAGACACTGTAAGGAGTATGCTAAACAATAGCCTTTTACAGATGTGGCCATACCTTGCATATATATTGTCAAAAATGGACTAGGCTGCCGTTTAGTATTTCAGCTCCTGGCAAGAATTAGGTTATTTGTCAGCATCACTGGTCCGTAACCAAAAAATATATTACTTGGAAAAAAAAAACTTTCAAACATTTTTAGTTTCTGCTTATGATTTAAAAAAAAAAAAAGGGGGGGGCAAGTAAAAAATATTTTTAACTGTTAGAGGGGAAATTTTCCTCCAGCAGAATTAGCTGTTAGGTTTTCTTCAATAATTATTAGCTTACAACCCAGTGCTCAGGATGTTAACCTTTGTGTAGGAATTCACATTTTAGAATGGAACACATTTCAGAGCACATTTCTATTTATTAATTTGAACTAACAGAAGAAGTCTCAACTGTCACCCAAAAACCAAGGTACTTTTTTATTCAACACTAATAAGTATCTATGTTGTCTCTGTAGTCACTATTTTATTCTCCTGAATATATGACCTAACCGTAACTTGCAATATATGACCTTCTCTTAACTATTCTCGTGTATCAATACATTTTTTCACTGTGATTTTTCACTCAGGCATACCTATCTACAAAATTTACTGTCAAACAAAAGAAGTCTAAGCAGTAGGAAAAATATACTCCTACATTGTTCAAAAAACCAACTTGTCTGAATCACAAGCAGTACTTTGTCACTTAGAACCAGTTTATTCACAAATCTCTGGCTTTAGTATGAAGTGCAATGCCTGTTATAAATTAAAATCAGGTATTTGCTTGCTGATTAATACCTATAGCACTGCTGAACAAATTAAATCTACAGTCTTCAGGAAATGCTCAGGATGCTTCCTTTTAAATAAGAAAATATCTCTCATTAAATCAATTAGTTACCACTTAAAGGGAAAATGATCCAGGGTATCTGAAGGTATTAGCAGACTGGTGGGTTATTTCTACTCAGTTAGGGTTAGATGCTGGCCAGTGGTTTGGCCCGGAAATTTGAAAAATCTGGAGTCATTATTCTAGAGCAACTGTTGCTCAGCAGGAGTACTCAGCAGAAGAGGGAAAGAAGGGTTTGCTCACAGTCCTGTTCTCTCATGCTGTTGCTTCTGTTTTCCTCTCACCCACAAGCTAAGTTGGCAGTTCCTTAGTCTCTGTAGGAGATTAGTGCCTTGCTGCATCACTGCCTGCTGTGGATCCTGAAAAATTACCAGTGTCAGATGGGCCAAGGGTGGCCAAGGCCACCTAAGCAACCCTAAACATAATCATGTCCTGAGCACGTTTGCAACTGCTCCATGCAGTGGCTCATGTTAGACAGCACATATAACTCAATAAAAGCAAATCTGTGACGACTCTGATCTCTGTGGCCATACCCATTTCTGATTTAGGGGGCCTCTTGATTTTAATAGTTCACTTAGTTCTACTGATGCACTCTAATTGAATTCAACTGAATTACTTCCCCATCTGCTGCCAGCCTTCTCCCTCCTGCAGCTCCCTGGCAACCAGGTCCAGGATAGGCCTTTAAAGAAGCACAGACTCTCTTTAGCAGTCTTTTGCAATATCAGTCCCATTCCTATCAGACAGGGTACTAGACACTCAAGGAGGAAGTTCCTGTCCCCCCAGGCCCTCCTTTCCCAGCAGCAGGACCCCTTGCCCTCCCCTCCCAAATGCTAATCTTGCAGGTTCCCACACTGAGTAACGCTGTGGGACAGTAGGAGCAGCAGTAACAGTTTCACCCATACTTCTTTTTAAACATGAGATCTATAAAATATATTTTTTAAAATCCATTTAAAATATCCAAATCCTAAAATTCTGTCTATCCACATGTATCCATCCATCTACTGCAATGGTAAATTATGGCTGCAAACTGGAGTGCTCTCATCATCAAAGGTACCTCCTCAAGCATCACGAGTGCACGTCCTCCTTTACAGGATAGCCTGAGCATGCTTGTGATACATCTGTGAACCTTGTTTGTCCAGGGCATTCTCAACTGATCAAACATTAACAAGTTGGAAGAGCTCTAGGGAGGGCTTGAAGGCACCTTTTCTTTTAAAATTTAGCTTTGAAGACTGCAGGGTGTTATATGTTCAGAAGAAGATTAAAATGCAGTTAGTCTCATGACAATTTGAAGTGATCAACATTTTCCTGTAAACTTCCTAGGAATGGGAATTCAGACGCATGGACAGTCTTGCCAAAATAGTGTCCTGGTTTTGCTTTCCAAATGTGAAACTCCCATTGAAATCACTTGGTTGCTTTCTATTAACTTCAGCCTCAGTTGCAGCAATCTTAGGGGAAACACTCAGGGAAATGTTCCCTAGTGCTACAAACATGAGAATTTGTTTAAAAAAAATCCTCCTAGAAATTTTGAAAGCTTTATTTTATATAAGTGGCCAATATTGGACATGCACTTTCACATCAAAATGAAGTCGCGTAATAGTTGTCTGATATTTCTGGGAACACAGGAATAGAATATGCCTTGACTACAAGTGATGAAAGGAGCAAATTCCTTTACAATATATGTGCACTAAGGACAATGTAAATAAAAATCTTTAAAATTGTGACTGACAAATTATTGTCTTTGTTTAGAGGTGAATAATTGTAAATTATGCATAGTATTCTCTGGACTGCACAGTAAGAAGTGTCTTGATCTGAAGCAACTGACTTATCCCATGAAGTTTTATTCCTTTAAGGGGGCCTATAACTTTAAAGCGAAATAATGTTTTTTTGGTATACTGTGTTTCCCTCCAGATGGTTTCTACAGAATCTTGGCAGCCACACACAACGATTAGCGTGGTTGCCCTTCTAATCTCACACACTTTAAATAGACAAACCATATTCTTGCAAAAACTATTACAGACTGTACAGCAGATCTTTAACTATCAAACTGTGCTTGACTATCACAATAAATAGAATATCCTGACCTATTGCTTGGGGCTTAGATAAAACCATCTAAGCACTTACCTATGTAAAGAGAGGATTATATAGCAGACTCTTGTTGTTCACAGTGCTGTGTACAAACTTGTCTTGCTAGAGTAGCAATATGGAAACAGTGCTGAACTTAAGACAGATTTGCATTTCTCCGTATCTTGCATGGAATGCTTGCTAAACAGTCAGCATCCCTCACCCAGCTATTGCATCTTGAAAACACATACACCAGCTAGTATGCACTTTTTCCATGCATGTTCCTAATATTATCAAACACAAACCCTATTAAAACTTAGCTTTGTGAGACATAACTCCAATTTCTTTCCCTTTTGTAAACTAAGATAGGATACTTGAGTGTTGCAGTACACAGAAAAGCAGAACTTTAAGTGGCATGTTGGAGACTTGATTTCATGCATACGATTGTAAAAACTAAGACAGTAGTGATAATGAAAGGATACAATGACTACTTGAATACTGCCTCCTACTTTCAGATCAGCCTCCCCTTTGAATGGCACAGTGAGCAAAAGCTAGAAGGTATGAGACTACTTCTTTCAGGTCCTTATGCCAAAAGTTTCAAATGCTGAATCATAAACAATAACAAACTTTTAAGAAAGGGCCTTTTTCTGTCCTAACTTTGCTGTTGTATCCTTTAAGCCACTGGGAGGAAAGCAATGCAGGGAATAATACAATAATATTTACTTGTAGCATTTGTAGTCTCTATTGTCCACAGCATCACTGCTTTTGTCATTAATGTTGTTTCATTTGAAATTATTTTGTTATTAGAACAGTTTGACTTACAGTTTTGGGGTCTTGAGGAATTTCCTAATAGCTGAAATATGTGGGGTGCAGTACAAAAGTCACAGTATCTGTACATAGCTGAGTGAAGATTACCAAGTTTGTTGTGTGTTTTTGCCAGTCAGTGATCTGCACTGGTGGGTGCAGGAGCTCACTTCCAGGCCAGACCAGCTTAAAGTAAACGTAAAGGAGTTTTCTGTCTTATCTATAGAACTGAATCTAGGGGTAAATGTTTTATTCTTTCCGGCCTTTTCCGCCCCCTTCCCTTTAAAACATTGCAGTGTTTACAGCATTCTGAAAAATTTGATACTTTCCTCTTTAAAACTATCCTTATCGTTCCCAAAACAGAAGATAATTGGGTTTGGTTTTATTAAAATCCTCTCTGAACTTTTTACACTGTAGCTATTCTTCTCAAATGAGTCATACAATAACCATTCCCAGTTTGTAGCCAGTTCTCCAAAGAAACAGAAGAAAAAAGAAACAACTTCCTTTTAAGGGAATGAGACCTGTTTGTAATGATAAACCTCTTTCCATTTCTATTTGAAGACATTCTCCATAACCCAAGAATTGATAGTTATAAAAACACTACCTACTTTATTTGGATTACAAAAACATTCGTAGCTATAGAACATCATTTAATCTTATCCTAAAGCATCTGTATATACACTAACACATAGAGCTACTGTTGAAATTACACATGCAACACGTCAAAGGAGCAGTTCACTAGAAATCTGTAAGAAACAGCCTGGAAATTGTTTAACTTCACTTTACTTAATATTTTAAACAAATTAGTTTAAACAAAGAAGTATTTAATATTTATGTGGGATGAAAACAGTTCAAGAGTATGTAATTGTATAAGTAAGCTAAAACAGCAATTTCTATGGAAGTGCTGTATGATTCCCAAAACATTGTACTGCTTCTATGCTAGAAAAGATAGCATATGTCATGAGACTTAAAATGAAGAAGTTGGCCAGATAGCCATGATTATTTTATGGATTTTTTAAGATACCTGACTATAGGTATATTTTTTCAATATATTAATTTTAATTGTGTAAAATGGGTATTCAAATGGCATATTATTAAAATGGCATATGAATTAAAACATTTCACTGGATATGTTATTTAGATGGGAAATAGGAATAGAGTTATAAACTAGCTAAGAGCTGAAGGGGAAAAAAAACTCTGGTATTAAATTCATACACAAAAGCAGAGATGAATTGTTTAAGTTGTATTGCCATCTATTTAGCTCTGAACCCCTGACACTATAGTTTATTAGAGAAGTGGAGACAACAGAATTCTTTGTAACACAGATTTATATTACTGGAGGAGCTGCAGCAGATTTCTTCTGTGTTGTTAAAATAAATAAATCAAAACCAGTAGGGGAGCGTCCTTGAATTACAATGGTTGCATTGTTCAGAAATTGTAAAGACTGAATTTTTAAGGAAATCCAAATGGCATGTAGCTTGGGAAAGAGCCAATGTTTTTTAATGTCATTTTTAACAAATTTAACAAAAAGAAACCGGAGTACTGTTTCAAGCAGATATTTGGCATACATTTTCTGTGCTTTTATTTAATTATCTCCCTCTGAAGTATTATTATGTCCTAGCCCAAGCATAATGTGACATCTCTCATCCCAGATAGATTCTAAAGTTCTTTAATGACCTTAGGTCAAAATCTGTGCCAGCTTTAACACGTGTTGGCCAACTCAAGGATGTCGTTATATACACAGAAGGCTGTAGTCCACACATGCATGAAATGCAAGAATCCTATACCAAGAGCACCACTATGTGTGTGCCTTTTAGCAGGTAAAGCAATATATTCCTAATAAAACTTTCAAAGAGGAAAGGGACACAGGGTAACTACTGTAATCAGATCATAGGCATAAGTTGGAGTATGGCACACTAAAAGTAGTCTCTCTCCTACAAATGGATTTTCAAAAAGTTCAATTACTGCAGGTCATCAGAACCCGCAGGTGCACATTTCCTGCTAGGATTACTCAGGGGCTGACTCAGCAGGGACACGGCCGCGTACTGAACCCACGGCATTAACTTTCTGCAACACTCTGGTTTTGTCAAGAAGGAAGGGCTGTGAAAAATGAGATCACAATTTGAAGTGGCATTATTTAAGTTTGGTGCACAGTTTTTAGTTTTAGCATAGATGTAATTTTTATTAAAATATACTTGTCATTCAGAATATTTCACCTCAACACAGTAATAGAAAGTTTTTTGACAGCCCTAGTTATATAAGTTTAGGACAACAGCATTTCTTTTCATTTTGTGTGGCTACTGTTGCTCCAACTTTGCTACAAGATATCTTGCATATTTTTCCCCTATTAAATTATGCGTCTAACTCTGTTGTACTTTTATGGCCATATGGAACCTCCAAGTAAACTTAGTGTGTATGAATCCAAAATTGTGCCAGATCTTCATAACTTGGTTTTCAAAGTGAGCACTGCCTTTACTACATAAGAAAGCAACAAAAAACTGTATCTTGTACAGAGTTGAGGCACTTTTTGTAAGTACTTCTGAAATTGAGGCATTGTCAGCTACAAAACCAAAATCCTCCATGTAGTATTTCCTTTTAGATCTATGGAAAGTGCTCCAACTCCCAACAAAGGTCAAATACTATCTTAAAAAGATGAGACATAAGCAGAAAAGGAAATGGAAATCACTCTGTCTTCTCCTCTCATATGCATTGTGCTGCTTTCAGAGCTTATTCGTGAAAGGAAAAATAATCTGAAGGAACCTGTGACAATATGACAGCATGGTATTAATGAAGGATTGTGCTAAGGAGTGTCAGGAAACCTTTGGTAATGGCAAAGTTAACCTTGATCTGCGGCAGTCTTCCAAATGCCAAGCACCAAGCAAATAGAGTAGAGGCTAGAAGGAACTTCTGAAGGCACAGCTAGAAACTAAAAGACATTTAAGTGGATCAGTTCTGTAATTTTGTATTTGTTTGCTGAGCAAGTGCTTCCCTACTATGCACATTACTTTATAAATTGGAAATTGATGGGTGGTGTAACTCCTGATCTCATGGCACTGTTTGTAGCTGTCCCTTTAAGGATCCTTTACAGTCAGACACAAATTTCAGCATATGGGTGATGTAAGAAGTAATTTAAAAATCAACTGAAGATCAAGAGTGCCATTTTAAGCAACTGAATGGGAATGTAGAAATGTACAGTGCTCTCTTTCACCTAAAAGAAGATAAACTGACTCAGATTGCCTCAGAAGGTGTAACTTTGCTGACACCTCTCTTACTAATATAATTTTGAGGGAAAAGTCGTGTTACACAATGTACTAGTATCTTCTCAGGTTTCTCTGGGAAGCACACTTTTTAAGGTTTGCATAGTCTAAACAGGTCAACACCTTCATAAATTAAATTCAGTGTCAGAATCAGTGTCCAGTTTCCTTTTCTCTTTATTATTGTGCCCTGAAACTTACCTTTTTCTTATTAACCTAAGCCTAATAATTAATTTAAAGAAAACACACAGCAAGAGCATTTTAATGTCACTCTATCAGAAGGGATTGGTTTCTAGTTCTTTTCTTTTTGCGTGAAAGAAACCAGAAATCTGCATGTTGAAGTAAACATTATCTCATCCTCTGTGCCTGAAAGAAGCCATGATGCCAGAGGTTACTGTAGTCTGTGAGAAGAAAGAGAAAACCAAGTCCAACCTCTCTGCGCACCCCCCACCCCACCGTATTCCACACATGTTGCATAGATGTTTTACTCTGTGAAAGTGTTTATCCGTGAGTGACACCACGGGAGTACAGCAGAGCTTTCTGCATTAAAAAGAAGAGGGGTCCGGAGGTGGAAGGGGTGTTCCAACAAGGAGAGCCTCAGCAGATCTGACAGCCATGTACTTGCTCCACAATAACCAATGAGCTGAAGGATGGGGCTGGGGCCTACGGCTGAAGGGATCTTGCCTTCAACACTCCTTATCTGTGTGCTCAGTCCAAGCAAAGCAGTCAGATAGATATATTTCTGACCAGTCAAGTGCAGTTGTGGCAGGATCTGTATTTGAGATACTAGTTTAGACTGTAAGCAGTTGTGTTAAAATGACAGAGAAACTAGAGGTATACAAGGCCTAAAGGTGGCAAGTGAAATAGTGAAAATGAAACCTCGGCACATGTAAACATCACCTGGCCTCAGAGTATCTTACAAATGTAAATCTAAAGAAATCAAAAAAGTTCAGGGAAGCTTTTAAGTGAAACTAAACTTGCTTGGGCCAGTGTGTAAGTTTTTTTTTTTTAAATGACAAACAGGTACAACATGAGATTATGTTCCCTAAGGGAGAACACTGCTTTCCATAATACTACAAAACTATTAAAACAAAGAGGACTTTGTAGCATATCATTTCCTCTCCCAGTAAGGAGAAAGCTATACAAGCGTGCTACAATATAAAAGGGTTTGACAATCACAAAGAAACCTATTTGCATGGTATTTTGACCATGTGTGGACCAAACATCTTCTCCAGGTATTAAACTCAGTCCCACAATCTGTGGGTTACTAAAAATATTATATTCATTGGAAACTGTTGATGCCAGACTGCACAAGTCTCATTTGAAGGCTTACTCATAATGATCTGGTGCAAACCTGCTAGAAGAAGCTTTTTAGTTGAATAACAGACAAGAGGCGCTGCATAGGACTGAGGCAATAGGTAACTCCTATAGCTATGACTGTCACAGCATGATTGATCCAGTCATTGAAATAAATTGTGACCCTTGTTCTTGATGGAACACACCTGCACATAAACATGGAACAATGAATATTCTCCAGCCTTTAAAAAATGCATCTAGAGCAGTAAAAGGTATTGGGGAAAGATTTGGTTTAGGTGAGCTTGACTGCCATACTTTTGCTTAGAACACCTGAAAAGTAAATATTTTTCACAAAAGGAAAGGTTCCTTCCCACCCTTTTCAGTTCCAGACAAGATTGTGCTAAAACATGGTCTCATTGCTGCATCTCTATTTTTATCCCAGGACCCAGCAGCTGATGAACTGTGCCAGGGTTTAATTCTTCAGAGCTGGCTGATACAGGAATCCAGAAGGCCTGAATTCAAGTCTGATTTGACAGGCCAATGCATCTTTATTTTTCGCTTGACTCAACTGGCACCCAATAACAATTTGTGCTAATTCCCAGTCTCTGCAATTTTTCTGGGCCTCTAATGCAAATCAGGCCTGGAAGCAAACCAGTGACTGACCCAGAAGGCCGGTACGGGGCTGGGCACATTGTTCTCGGGCAATGCATTTCAGTGCTCTGTTTGTTCACACAGTAATACTAAAACAAAAGACAGACCACAAAGAGAACTATCTGCTCAGGCTTAATTATCATACCCTTTGTACTGTTCTTGCCAGTGTAGAAAAAGAGGCATTCATGGTCACCTGCCTACATTTAGATTCACTGGATTATATTTCCCTATTCCTGTAAATATAGAGGAAGGAAACTGTAATTCTGAGAGTTTAGGAAAATTTTGCTTCTGTAGAATACCTAAGAGCTTTTAAAATAAAATCCTTTTTGTAGTCAGAAATTGTGCCATGAATTCAGAAATCTCGGTAACATTATCCTGGTCATTTGGAAAATGACTTAAAAATGTAGCACATTTAGGAGATGGATCAGGGCCTTTCAAGTAAAGATTCCATCATGGAAAAATGTGTTGGATCACACCTGTAATAATCTGTTAATTTAAAACTATTTGAGTAAGAATGGGCTCAGGCTGCAAAATTTGTGTAGATTTCCAGCACCCTCACTGTTCAAGGATGCGTTCTTGGATTTGGTTTTGGTGTACTTCATGGGAGTCAATTCTTCATCAGATTGGTAAATTAATCTCTTTTTAGAAGAGCTAATACTACAGAATGAAGTAATGACTGCAAGTAAGGGGAGAGAAAGGAAAAGCAGGATAATGAGGAATTTAGAAAAAGCAACATTTTAAGATAGCTCAAAATTTGGTTTGAATTGGATACAGGACCTGGGAGACTTCTTACATCTCCAGGGCTCCCAGCCCTGTCTGCTCTGGTTATTGTTGGATTGGGCTGGAAGAAACTGATGTTTGATGTAATGTTTTTTATACTCTTTTTTTTTTTTTTTAATTGTTATTTCACTACATGTTCGTAATATGGTGTAAAACGTGCAGAATTATTTTTCTGTTTTCTCTCTTTAAAGGGTTATGACGGCCTCTTTCTTAAGGCCTTCTGAAATATTTATTTTTTGTTAGTTTTTTAAAGATCAAAATGTGTCCTAATTATAGTGTATGAAACCACAAATCAAACCCTAGTACAAATTTACGGAGCCCTCCTTAAAGAGATTATGTTCTATTTGTATGCAGGAAATAATATGTAGAAATGAAGGGAAGATTTGGAATTATTAATTTGATATTATGATTTTGATTAACTTGATATTATGTGATCCTTGACTTGGTTTACATAAATATTTATCTAGAAGGCATTAGTTCTACACTTTGAAATTATTTGGTCTGGGAGGTATTGAGCTGAGCAATACTTAGCAGCTTCAGTAAGAAAACATTAAAGCTAGCAACCAAAATTTCTCCAAGGTGTAACTGTCTTTACATTCACTTACCTATGATTTTAGGGATTGTGAATAAGAGCACCATCTAGTGATAATCAATAACATGTCAGGATCATGAAAAGGTGATTATTCAGTCTGGACATAAAGGCACATGGCTAAGTCACTTAGCAAAGGGATTTGGAGGCTTGAAAGGAACTGGTGGTGTAGTTGTGATTTCCCGTTGAGTTTAATGACTAATATCTTTCTCTAGGTACTCCTAAACGTCCGCAACATATTTACAGACTAACTTTGGCTGATAGTATGGATACCATGAGATAATAATTTAAAAGCAACGTTTTGTTTCATAAACCAATGATGCTATTTTATTACGTATTATTGTAAGAAAACCCTCCAAGTTGTGAATGGTACATTTTATATTGATCAGCAGAACATACTTATTCCACTGACTGAGAATTTAGGTGAAGCCACTCTAATTTTCTAGGTGTCAAGTGTTTTGGAAAGCCAGCAATTCTGAAACTTTGGGGTGTTTTAGTGAGGATATCAAACAGTTGCTCCTCTGTAAGGATCTTAGACATTAAATAGTATTATATGTTAGAATTAGCTTAAAACATCCATGCTTAGATAGGTTTTTTTCTAATTTTAAGAATTTTATAATCAGGTCTTACACTATCCATTCTGCAAGTGTTATTTCAGTGTGTGAGAAGATCATTATGAATATATAATATACAAAGCTATTTATCCTTTTCAGTTTACTTCCATATGCATCCTCTGTAATTAAATCGGTGGCTTATGGCAGCTAGTCTTTGAAGTGATCTTTGCAAAATAGGAAAATGTAACTTGTGGAACAAAATGCTGATCAGTCTATTCCAGCCACATCTGTTAAGCTCTAGTAGTTCAGAGATTACTGTGATGAGAGTTCATGCAAAGCTGAAAGTTTCCTGTATTTCTTTCAGTCCAAAGTGAGCTCACTGGAAGGGATGGGCACTATTCCAACCAAGTAACAAGATTTGAAGTTTGAGCCATTGTTTGGCCACAATTTTAGGTGAATTCGCTGAAGTTGATGTTTAAGTAAGTAGCTGTACTTGTGTATTTAAATGGAAGTACTCCTGAGAGAATGGTAAGAGAAAGCAGAGCAAGAATTTCTAGCAGAGACAAGGATTTAGAGAGAGAAGTAGAGAGATGATCTCTTCAAGAGCACCAGTAGTGGTGGTTGAGTAAAATCAATAAAAGTCATGACACAGTTTCCCTTGATTGCAGTACATCTTGTAAACAGCTAATATTGTACAGGTATATAAAGCCATTATAATTACTGTTGCACAATTCTCTGTGTAGATGGTTTACTTCTAGAAGAAAAGCAGTTTTTTGCAGGACCCTTAGAGTCTTTCCAAAGTCATGTCAGTTAACTGGTGAAGATGCATCTACAACAAGATAGGTGTGCCAACACAGGGAGTTACTGTCTGACTTGTCCAGCCCCAGCTATGCCTGTTGAAAAGGTTGCCACCCATAGCTGCTTGGCAATCCTCCTCCCTATCCTACCTGAAGGTTTCTACACTTCAAATCTTATTGATGGACTGCCCGTATGATTGTTCCCTGAGCTCTCAGGCAAAATGAGGTGAGTTAGCAAAGCCCTGGTATCTGGAGTGTTTAAGAAATATCTGCCCATTGCCACCAATACAAGCCTGTCTATTTGCAGAGTTGAAGAAAGCACGAGGTCAGTTACAAGTAGTTCCCTCAAGCAGTAAAGATTTGTAACTGAGAGATATGTCCCCAGTCTAAGTTTTCTCCTTAGCTTAGACTGATACAGTATCAGTCTGTTAATAAATGGCCTCTAGTTTCTAGTAATGTCAGTCTAGTTCCTATTGTTAATGATAATTTCACTTTCTTCTAAATAGGCAAACTGAAATGTTTTCAGCTCAACTATCTTTGTCCTTATGAAAACTTCCAAGACAGATTGGAAATGAAATGTACAATTACTAAATAACTTGAAAAAAAGTTACATTATTTAAGTGTTATTGGAATACTCATAAGTCTGAGGCTTTTTGTTCCTTTGAAGGGAATTACTTCTGCTAGACACAGAAAATTGTAGTAAGTAGATCCCTAGCAAAAACTACTGCACCCTTCCCAGTGAGGATTTTTATTCACGATATCTGCTTCTAATTAAATAACTGCACTATATTATACATAGTAAGGACCAATCCTTTGCCCTTTAGAGTCAATGGCAAAGCTCCCATTGAGTTCATGGGAAAAGACTGCTTTGTTAAGGCTTCCTTTATAGCAATTTCATCTGTTGGGTTTTTAAAACACAGATTCAGCTTTGCCACCTTTGCCCACAGACAACAAGCAGTGCCTCATACTCCTTGTATTAGGCAGAGAGTGCTAGGAAGGGGAAATTTGGTCTTATGTAAATTATGCTACCCTGTCATTCCATTTGTTTATGTTACTATGAAGTGCCACAAAGGACATGATTGTCTTGCATTATCTTTATTTTAGAAACTTGCTTGAAATTCAATATTGTAGCAATTTATGCCACACATGGCATGGTTTTTTTTCTATAGAGAACATATCAGAAACCAGCAGTATAGAAAACCATAGCTTATCTACCTTGTTCATAGTTTTTATCCATCACCAGTTCATCTGCTAAGGAATTGTAATATAAAACATGCTTACAAAAAACAAAGCGTCTAGCTTCCTAAATGGGATGCTATTTCTCAAGTACACTTACAAAAAGGAAAGTTTATAAAATAATGATTCTACAAGTACACAGTCCAGGATGACGTAACTCTTTTGAACCAAAGGTTACCCATGCATTTGATGCCATATCTCAGATGTAGGAAGAAGACACCAAACAAAGAAAGAAACTTAAAGAATGCAAAATACATTTCTGTGGAGGTAGAAGGATGACTTGTAG